>NC_056741.1:840066816-840114316 GCF_019279795.1 Protopterus annectens
CCATGACGACAGTGTTTAGCTGTATTTGGATTGACTCCAGTTTGGTCAAGTCCTTGTGCACAACATGATTCATGGACGGGGATCTATAACTAGCTATTACTTGAATGGGGGCCTTATGCACAGTGATCTGAACTTGGAGTAACTCCATGGAGCTGTCCAGTCTGTGTCTGTGCATTAGAGTATGTACAAGCTGCTCCTTTCCATAAAGGCCGCAGGTGGCAAGCCAGGGGTGAGTTTGCAATTTCCCTTCTATTTGGTCCAAATTGCATTTGAATAGTATTACAGAAGGGTGCTGTTCCACAAGAAGGGGAGTCTGTTCCAGAGAAGAATAACCTGTGAAAGACATTTGTTCCTCCAACATGTTATGCTTATGTCACAGACAAGGTTTAGATCCTTAGATCAGGTTATTGCAGTGATGTTTGTTTACTGAATGTATAACTGGTTCATAAGGACTGGATGGGTTTGTATTGTAGATTACACATAGATCACCTTTTACTAGTCCGTAGGAGACTCAGTACATGGATGGGGCTTTGATGTTGTCCACACAGGACATGTTATTTGCACCCTGTATTCTTTTAGTGAGGAACTTGTGTGGCAGCAATAGCTGCTGGCAAATGCCTCCTTATATGCATGCTGAAGGGTGCATTGTGCTTGATTATTGAGCTAATGAGAGCCGAGTATAGTAGGGCTATGATCTCCTTAGATCTGGATGCCTTGCCCTTACTAATAAGTTGCACCAAATAGAAACATTTTCTCACCACCATGGCATCTGGTGATCAAAGTAGAGATTACCTCATTCGTTCTTTTGAGCTTTTAGGTTTTAAGCTTCTGCCATTTAAGTCATTACAGCCGAGTGACGTCTCCAGGCGTTTCTGCAGTTACTGTCTACTGTGCCTCTAGACGTCAAATATTGCCTGTTCATATTTGCATTAATAATTCCAAAACCATGCTACATACAAGTTATCAGAATATTTTATCTTGAAGCATACATGATGGCAAACACAACTGTACTGCTATATGACCTCTGTCAATGACTGCTAGAACTCTAAGGTAATAACGTCATTTTTAATGGCTGAAGCCACACCCACTGGGAGTTAAAGGTACACACTCCAAAGGGCTGTACTGGAGGAAATGAGTTAAGATGCACATTTGAGTGGGTTTCTGCTTGTTTGCACACCATGCAGCATCGTGCACTGCCATGCAACTGTGCTCCATAGCCAGACAGAGAATTCTGAAAATTTTTCCCTTAGATACAACTGTATCCCATTAGTGTGGTCCTCATGTTTAGCACATTTGCTGTCAAAAAGGCACTGCTAGTGAAGCTGTGTAAGCACTCCCATTATGATAACAGCCTCAAGCGTTTTTCTGTGGCCTGGCTGTGCTGACTAGTATAGCACTAAGCCTAGCCTATCCTCTTACATACTAACACACCACTCCCCCACTAGTTATTCCTGAGTGTGAGTCTTTTTCCAGCCCTGTTCCTGTTTCTTACGATATAAATTTACCTACCTCTATGGATAGACAATTTCCCACAGTTTCTCCAGCCAGCTTGGTCGACATGGGCATCCTGAGGCAGTGTAGCAGTTGCCTCATGTACACAGACAACACTCTACTGCAACTACATTAAAAAACCTTGAATCCATGCTCTCTCACATGCCAATCAGTATATCTGACACTAAGCGGGTTGTCTGTATGCACACCTTATCACCACCTCCACCCAAAATCACTTCCCACATATCTACATATGTGGAGGTCCTAGCCACAAACTTAGCTAAACAGCAGAGACCTCCCAAACACAAGCATGCTACAGATACTTCCTATGCTGAATACAATACACACAATAGCTCATGCACCAGTCTCTCACCTGTCAAGCCTATAAGGCAGAACACTAAACCAAACATATTAGGCATAGGTGACTCCATTGTGAGATACACAGATGTCCCTCTTACCAAGCTGGATAAGGAAAAGGTCACAGTCAGCTGTTTGTCAGGTGCCAGGATCCAGCATATCACACATGCAACCAAGTCTCTCAACAACAGGTCCATCATAATCCATGTTGATATGAACAACTTGAGACATACCTGTCTGGACTATAGGAGGAGAGACATGACTGAGGACTCTGACTGTGTGTCTCAGGCAGGCATGTCCCTAGCCTTAAGCAGCATTTTACCTTCACCTAGAATTATGCCTTAATACAAACAGAAAATGACTGACTTCAATAATTGGCTTACTTGGTGTCATTATAAGGGGATCCATTATCGGTCAGCCTCGGATGACATGATCGACAGGCCTCGATGCTTTGCCAGAGATGGTCCTCATTTGTCACCCCTGGGATTTTGACTGTTGGTTAAGGCTCTTGCCACCCCCATAGTGCCAGTTTTAGGCAGTGTCACAAGGATAAAACTCCCTAACTAGAAATAACAAACAAAAAAAATCAAGGTCATGCTGATAAACGTCAAGAGTTTTAACATGAAACTGCACTCACTGGAAACAGTCCTCACCCTGTAGGATGCAGATATTTGTGCAGTCATGGAGACCTGGTTCAAGACTGTGGAGAGCACCCCAGCCATACCATGTTACACCTCCTTCCACACATTCAGACCACAATATGAAGGTAAGAAAACTAAAGGAGAAGGTTTATCAATATTCATCAATGATAAATACACCTCCAGATTGGGTAAACAGTTTGACATCCCAGAGAGACTTCATGTTCAATTAACTATTGGTAGGACACCTATTCATGTCATTGCTACTAGCAACAGAAATCCCTCCATGAATCAGGACACTCACTTTACCTATTTGTATCAATTAGAGTCTATCAAGATACATCAAAACACCCTGGCTTTGGGTGACTTTATTTACTCTAACATTGACTGGGTATGTGACTCGTGCTCAAACTCACCAGCCCAAAGTGTTCCTCAACTCTGTCAACTCCAGTACCCTGGACCAGCTGGCTATCACCCCTACTAGGGGTGCCAGTATCATGGATCTGGTGCTTACAAGTATGGAAGACCACTGTAGCACCCCACTGTGAGTTCCTCCTTGGTGAGATCGGACCACAAATCAGTCTCATTTGAAGTAACCTCACACCTGCCCCCCCCCAGCAGCAACTAGAGTATAAAACTTCTCCAAAGCAGATTATAATCTCCTAGGAGATGACATAAATAGCTACACTGCACTCCCCCAGACAGAACCGGTAACTATGCTGAGTTCTACACCAATGCTGTATGCAAGCAGCTGTATAACTGTGTTGACTTGGCAGTACCTGTTGGGACCAAAATAAGCTTATCAAGGAAAAGCAAACCTGCCTGGTGGACAACAGTCATAAACAGGCTTTACAATAAGAGGAATAAATTGCTGCCCTAGAGTAAGAAGGAGCAAGCTCTAAACTGGAGACAATCCCTCCTCAGCTCAAATAAGCAAATAAGACGTCTTGTGAAGTCCCCCAAGTGAAAGTATGAATCCAAGTTAGCTTCCTCAACTAAGGGCAATCATAAGGTGTTCTTCAGTTACATCTGTAACCTAAAAGCTAAGGCCCAGTTTTGCACTGCACTGATCATTAATGGTAACACATACTTCACTCTCTCTGCCTGCCACACGTACCTCATGACATCCCCACCACATGTCCTTTTTCTTGTAAATCTAAAGAGCAGCTTGTAAATGCCCTCTCTAGCCAAGGCCAAAAACACAGCATCTATGGTACCTGATAGCATCCCAGACTGCATCCTACATGTGCTCAAACAAGAATTGGCATCACCATTGAATACTCTCTTTAATCACAGTCTAAGCAGTGACTTCATCACTGCTGAATGGAAAACAACCACCGTTATCACCTTGCACAATGGTGGTGCTTCTACTGACCACAAGAACTACAGACCTATTAGTCTGACTATCCTAATCTGCAAGGCCATGGAGAAAAATCATCATAGACCTTATCAACAAAGATATAGACAATCTACAAACACTAAATCATATGGAGTTTGTGTTTGTCAAGGGGAGATTATGCCTGCTAAACCTGGTGGACTTCAAGACAGTCACAGGGACCTGGACTAGTGGTAATCTATGCATGTAGCATACCTAGACCTAACCAAGTCATTTGACAGTATCCCTCACTTTAGCATCATTGACAAACTCACCCAGATAGATATCAACCCTTATATCGTAAGGTGGGCTGGAAAATGGCTCACTGATAGAACCCATACAGTCCAAATAGGGGAATACACTTCCGGCAGCAGACACGTAACCAGTGGTGTTCCACAGGGATTGGTCCTAGGACATTTACTGTTTGGAACCTATTTCTGTGAATCTCCAAATAATGTCAGCATCCTTCAAGAAGGCCTTGCGCAAACAAATGATTCATGCCAAAGTCAAGGCAACAAACTCAATGCAAAAAAAGTATCACCATCCCTTTTGGAAAGAGTGATGTACCTGCAAATTACCACAAGTACACACTCGGTGGTGAGAGATCTGGGCACTCAGTTTGACAGCAACCTTTTCTTTGATCACTACCTCAAGATAAAGAGAACTTATCACCTCTCTGTACTCTTCACTCATTAGGCCAATAATTGTGTACAACTCCCCTTCTGGTATGTACCTTTCAAAGCACCTATAGTGACTGGAGGGACCACAATGGTTCATCACCAGGAAAATGCAAGGTCTTCAGCAGCTATCCTATGTAGATCAGCTGACGTCACTGTCTGTTTATTTGACTTCATACAGACTACTCAGAGGCGATCTCTGCCTTGTGTTTAAGGTGGTCTCTGACCCTGCTTTATCAGAAATTTTGCACATCTGCATGTCGTGGCATGTGGGTTACTTGCTCTAAAGACCTAAACCTGTTGAGATATCAATAGAAGCTGATACAGAGACAATTTTTTTTCTCACAGATGTTACCACACCTTTGGAATAAACTCTCATTTCGGGTCTATATTGCATCGTTGAACTCACAGGAATTTAAACACTGTAATATCGAACCATCAAGTTCGAAACCCAAGAATTACGAAAACACAGAACAGCAATATTTTTTTTTTTTTTCCCCCAGGGAAAAAAAATTGCTGTTCCGGTACAAAAAAGCCCACTTGCACGGTGTGCCATGGCTTCACTATTTTCGTATTTTGAAAATTTGGGTTCAATATTACAGCGTTTGGACTCCTGTGAGTTTGACATAATATAGACCATCCCATTTCATGTCAAACACAGCACCTCATTGGTCCTCTTCCAACAACTTTAGGATGATTGGATGGGTAACCATAAATTCACCCTGGGGGTTCCACCTGTGCCCTTCTTGGACAGGGGCAATATGCTCCAGTCATGGCAACAAGAGTAAAATTTTGGCTAGGCTTGTAAGGGCCCTTGTGCCATTAGCCTAGTAACTTCCTATGATCTTATTACTGTTAATAAGAGTTTCCAAGTCCTTTATCACCAGGTCTACTCTAATTTTAAGAGATAGTTATCAGTGTTGTAATTTGCAGGGGTGATCATTTCCCCAAAGGGTCTAATAATGCATTTTTGTGCAGTGAGTTTTAGGCCATGGTTTGACCCCAGTTATTTGTCTGTCAGAATCTTCTCAAGGATATTTACATCTACGGGAGATTCATTGATTGTATCCAGCTTGCAGTCGTCACTCAGTCTGGTCAGCCAAAGGCTCTTTACATTTTCCTTTACTTCAGAGAAGTATATTCTAAACCGGAAAGTTCTCACTATGAGCTCTGTGGGCATCTATTTCTGGAGGTGGATTCACCCACCTTAATTTAATGTGTACTGTATGTGAGCCATTTGGCTACCCATCCAGGTGACATAGGGATCTGTGTCTACATTAATGAGTTTCTCTAAAATACCCAAGTGAGGTATCATGTCAAATGCCTGTGCAAGTTTAGGTAGGCAGTATGCATGATTTTGCCCTAATCCACGCCTCTAGTGACCTTCTCAAAGACGTTAACCAGGTTTAGTAGGTGTTAGCTGCCTTTGATCAAATCAAACAGGGACAGGTCTATCTTTTCTTAAGACTTCCTATGTATCTTTTCATCAGGTCCATGATAACTATCCATGACAATGCAAGTAAGATTAGACAAAATTATGGGTCTGTAGTTCACTGGGTCAGCTGATAGTCCACCTTTGTGTTGTAGTATGACAGTTACAGTCCTCCATTACATAGAAATGAAGCCTATGGAGGCTATGATTGAACAGAGATTCTAATGGGCCTGAGAGGTCATGTTTTGAGCAATATAGATGGCAAATTTGAAGGGGGATATTCTAGAGTGACTCTGTCACCACTTCTGATCTGTCTTGCCCTTAACCCTTTAAGCTGTGTTCTTAACAGCTTAGGCCATGGCTATAATTTGGCTCCTAGAAAACAACAGTGTAAAGACTTGTCATGTTCCCTTTGTCAATTATTTAAAAAGGTATAGCTCATACGATAAGGAACTGAAAGCACAACTGAAAGTTGTCAAAACTTTTTTTGATGATATAACAATGTCATTTGGTCTTGATAAATGTGCAAAAAACAATCTTTAAAGCAGGAAAACTACAGCACTAAGAAAACATCAGTTTGGGACAAGAATGTGATTATATATTCACCGTTGCAAAGGAGGTATGGGCCTCCTTGAAATTGATTATATGTATTGATCTGCAATTGTGGGACTGCATACATATCTGCTGACCTCACAAGACCCAAACATAGTGAAAGTTTTGAAATATGAGAAGAATAAATCTGACTTCTCTGCTTAGTCTAACAGAAGCATATTGGCATCAAGTCGGAATTGAAATCAAACCAGATGTAGATAAAAATCAGGCAGCAGCTGAATAAGCCAAGAATAAAAAGAAAGTATATAAGGTGAAGAACCAAGAGAGAAGGCAAGAAATTTGGAAAATGCATAAATATAGTTGCAAGTATAGAAAACTTCTGGACTGAAGCAGGAATGGTTAAGGGGAGGCAAATTCATACCAAAAGATGAAAGGTTAATACTGGCTGCCACAGATACTGGGCTACTTACATGTTGGTTTACAAAAGTCCATTGAACATGTGGGAGAAACAGACAAATGTAGATTTTATAAAACAGAAATGGAAACAGCTGCACATCTCATTAGTGGTTTACACATAGTAATGCCAGACAGACTGTATGCTGAAAGGCACAGTAATGTGGACTGTTGCACTGGGGATTATGCAAACATTATAGTAATGAAGTGGCTGAAAAACACTGGAAACATGACTAGTGCATTCTTCTGCCTGCTTTCCTTGCATACCTGATTCCCATAATTGCCTCAGTTGCATACCTGTTATGAATTCCTCACGTGTGCTGTTTTGAGGTGCTTCCAGTCCTCGTCAACTCCACTTATTTCCTCTTCTTGTTGTGGTGGTAGAGCCCTAAGCAATTCTTAGAACGGTTGTACTTTCACTTCAGTCATCTTCTAGGTTTTCAACCTGGTCTCTGACATTGGAAGACTTCTATAGCCACTATTTGCATCTGATTGTGGCAACCATTGTTTTTTTACTGTGGGCTTACTGTTTCACTAGGGTGAATTTGCAGTCAATGATGCTACCCCATTGTCCTTTCCTTACTAGGGGGAAGTATACCAGATATGCACAATAGCCACTCTTGTATGCTTTTTTGTGACACTATCCCTTTTTGAACCATGTGTTACCTACTATGATGCAATTTGCCAGACAGAAATCTAGAGTGGCCTCTTCATCTTTATTCCTACTGCACCATGCCATGTGGACCCAGGCAGTCCTTGTATCCTATTCTGTCTGTCCTAAGTGCATTCAGGTGAGCCATTATCAACACCAATTTCTGCTGTCCTGATTTATAAATGAATGTGTTACCTCAGATGCCAACCTCTGTTTCTCAACTCTCCTCTTGGACAGCTGCAATATGAAGTTCCCATGATTTTCACTGACATTTTGTTTTCTCGTCTGTTCCAGTTGTGTTTACAAGCCTATAAATAGGGCTCTTACAGCTGTACACATAGCTTTATTATTTTCTGCGGATGTCAATCTTCACTCCAAAATGCAGTTTCTTGAAATTTGTTACATTAGCTAAAACACTGACTAATTATATAACAAAATAGTTACATAATTTTCAGTTTGTGGTAAGAGAAGCCTGAGTCAATTGGTTTGCATGTTAATTATTCTAACATTGCTACAGTCATCTTTGTTTTTTGATCTTGGACATACTGAGCTAAACAATGGGTGCCAACAGAGGTGAAAAGAGTCATATCAAACTTGATGAGGTGCTAAGTGCACTGGTTTCTGGCTTGGTATTGACATACATTTCTTTGAGTGAGACATTTAAGTGCTAGAGTGGTTACAAATGTCTTCTGCATTTCAATGTATGTATCTGAATGTGTTTACCAGTGTAATATATTCATGCATTCATTACAAAGTTGTTAAGTCAGATATTGTCTAGGTGCAGCATGTGGAAAGACAAGGCTTGGTGTAATTATTTGGGGCTGGGTATGTGGTGTTATGAAACAATATATGTGTCCTTTCTACAGAATTCTGCTTAGTCGTGGAACTCGCAGTTATAAGGGAAGTTTGGACAAGTGGTGAGTGCAGCCTTTTTTTATTAAATTAATACCGTTTGTTTCAGAATTTAACTTTTTGTGGTTGGTGACAGTGGGATTATAAATGTCTGTCACAATTTGCTATAGGTCACTTTAATTTTGGAGTACGTTTTATAGAAAATGGTGATATTCTGCTGTTTAAGCTGTACTGTAGAGTCATCTGGAGAAGCAGTCAGCATTGTAGGAGATGGCTGCTTGAAGAATTAATGGGACTTAGACTACACACTAGTATATTACAGGTACGTGAAAAAGTTTGGGAGATTCTGATTTAAACTGTGTTGTTTATGACATCTTGTATTTGGTTTCATTACTGGAGAAATTTAAGTGGGCAGCATGTGTTTGATGTACTTCTTGTTTTCATGTTGCATGGTTTATATAGTGTAAATTTTTGTATTATAGGTTTAATTCTTTACAGGTTGCTAGTTTTCCTGCACTCTGAGTGTGCAGTAATTTCAGTGTGTCTTTGTGTTAATGGAGGAGTGTTCTCTCCATTGCTGACTGACTATTATTTCACTGATTGCTCGGGAGTCTGGTTTTCTAGGAGGTTTACCATGTTTATTTTGTTTTCCTCTGCAGGATTTTAGGCCTACTAATAAGATGCAGTCCATTTTAAGGTGTTAGTGTGGCCTATTAGATATCTTTTTTTATACAATATTTATTGTGCTTTCCTTTTGCAGATAGTTATAAGTTTATAGGTTCATAGGTTTATACTAGGCTATCTGCCCTAAGGCATTTATAAGCCTAGCCCAAAGTTTTGTGGCTTACGCCACCCCTTATATGAAAAAATACTGTGCCCATTAGTTTGTTGTGCCTCTGTCCAGCAGTGACACAGAGAGGATTCCCGGGGTAAACCTACGATCTCCCATCCACAGGTCAAGATTTCTCTTGAACAGAGCCAGCGAGGTGCTCTGCCTCACATGGACCGGGATTTTATTCCACAGCATAGGGAGTCTCTGAGTGATAAATCTATCCCTCCAGCACATCCTATTTATATCCGTGCTAAGGTTTAAGTCGCTTGCTCTAGTGGTTTTGGTGGATTTGGATTTTTTGAGGTGGAGCATGTCCATTAATTCCGGGTTGGACATGGCCTTGTATATCAGGCACATGTCACCTCTGAGCAGACGGTATGCGACTGAATAGAGCTGGAGTTTCTTCAATCTGGCAGCATATGACAGATTTTGGAGTCCCTTTATCCTTTTGGTGAGGAACTTTTGGGGTCTCTCCAATTGCTGCAGATGTCGGGTGAGATACATCCCGAATGGGGCATTGTACTCGATCATTGGTCTGATAAGTGAAGAGTACAGGGAACAATGACCTCACTAGATCTGGATGTGAATCCCTTCATGATCAGGTGGGCAATGTAGAAGGTCTTTCTAACCACTTTAGCAACGTGAGTGTCAAAAGAAAGGCCACTGTCAACCTGGGTCCCCAGGTCCCTGATAACCTCTTCTGTGCTTAGTGGATTGCCACCTATATGGTAGCTTGGGGTTACCTTGTTTTTCCCGAAGGGTATGACTATACATTTTTGGTGTTTAACTTCAGGCCATGGCTCTGGCACCAGCTATCTGTTTCCGTGAGTCCCTTCTGAAGGATATCCGTGTCCGATGCACTTTCCACTATGGCGCACAGTTTGCAGTCATCTGCAAACTTTGTCAGCCAAAGTCCTCCCATGTTGGCCTGTACTTCTGAGAAGTAGATGCCGAACAATAGGGGGCCAAGGACCGAGCCCTGTGGGACACCATTTGTGACCGGCTTGGAGTCTGACATAGCGCCAGCAACTCTAACCCTGTGGGTTCTGTCCTTAAGCCAGTTTGCAACCCATCTTGTGACATATGGGTTTACATTTAAGCTGGTAAGTTTTTCTACAATACCCAAGTGGGGTATTGTGTCGAAAGCCTTTGCAAGGTCAAGGTAGGCTGTATGGACTGTCTTTCCCTCATCAATGGCCTTGGTGACTGTTTCGAAGAAGTCGACCAAGTTCACAAGTCATGATCTGCCCTTGATGAAGCCAAACTGGGTCGGGTCCAATGTCTGCAAGTCCCCTATATCTTTGTTTATGAGCTCCACTATGATCCTCTCCATAGCTTTGCAGACTAGACTTGTTAAGCTTATGGGGCGGTAATTACCAGGGTCCGTAGAGGCACCGCCTTTGTGGAGTGGGACCACAGTTGCCGTACGCCACTCCTTGGGCACGTATCCTGTGGTAAGGCTGAGATTAAACAGCTGCCTTATGTGCGGGTTTAATTCCTCATTTAGCTCGTGTAGCACACAGCCGGGGACACCATCCGGTCCCATTGATGCTGTGTTTTTAGCTTTAGAGAGAGCAGCTTTCACCTGCGCATTTGAGATGTCTGGGAGGCTACACTCCTCTGGGATAGTTATCTCTCCTTTAGGGGGGGAGAGGGGGGGTGAAGTTTGCACTGAACCTGTCTGCCAGTATGTTGGCAATGTCTGTGGGTTCAGTGATTTTTTTGGACTAATTGTGAGCATATCTGGGAGTTTCCACCCAGGTTCCTAACATAGCCGAAAAAGGCCTTATAATTGTCCTTTGAATCCATGGCAATTTTTCTCTCAAAATTGGCCTTAGTTGATTTTATGAGTGCTCATATTTTTTTACTAATAATGATCAGGGGTGACTTCCCTTTTATGGATTTTGTTCTATCATGTAATAGCTTTCTCCTCTTATTGTAAAGTTTGTTAATGGCTGGGGTCCACCAGACTGGATGTTTGCCCTTTGTGGAAACAGTCTTGGTTTTATTTGGGATTGCCTGATCCATGCAGTCCTAGAGGTGTTCATAGAAGGCATTTGTAAGGGCTTCCGCAGCTTGGGTTGTGGTTTCCACTGACTCAGGGGCCTTGAAGGATACCAAACCAGTCTTGAGTAGTGTGAAGTTTGCTTTAGAGAAGTTCTTCACTGTGGTCCTTTTTGTTTGGGGTGGGGGCGGGATGTGGATTTCCAGTGAGATTAGTTTATGATCAGATCTCACCAATGAGGGATATACTTCCGGTGTGGAGCATTTTGTCCCCATGTTTGTGATAATGAGATCTAGTATATTTTCTCCTCTCGCGGGAACAGTGACTAGCTGTTCCATGGCATTTGAATTTATGAACTCCAGGAACCGTTGGGCTAGAAAGTTAGGGCTTGAGTAATGTTCCCAGTCTATATTCGGTTAGTTGAAGTCACTCAATATGATGGTGTTCAGAGATACATTTATACCCTCCAGTGTCTTCAGGAAGGCTGTGTGGGGTTCCTGAGTTTGGGAGGGTGGCCTGTAGCATGCTACAATTTGTAGAGCAGTTTTGCCTATGGTTAGTTGCACCTGATTGGTTTCCGAAGCTTCGTGCGTTGCCACCAAACTGGAGGTGTGGGTATCCTTTATGAATATGGATACACCCCCTCCTTTTGTGGTGTGGTCCGGGTTTTGGGGCCAGAACGCATGATATGAGGTAAAACCTAATAGTGCCGGGGTGCTCTCAGGAGCCTTGAACCAGGTTTCAGTTACAGCACAGACATCGATGTTCTCCATACTGAGAAGGGTCTCGAGTGCGTGCATTTTGAGATTTAGACTTCTGGCATTGAGCAGCATTACCCTCAGTTTCTTCCCATTTTTGTTTTCTAGGGTGGTAGGTTTAGAATTTGAGCCTTGCCTAAAAAAGGCACTATGGGGGTGGCAAGAGCCTTAGCCAATAACTGGAATCCCAGGGGTGACAGGTGCAAGCCATCCCTTGCGAAGCAGCGTGGCTTGTCAAGCATGTCATCCCAGGCAGACAGACACTGGATCCCCTTTGAATGACACCAGACATTAAGCCAATTGTTAAAGCTGATCATCTTGTCTCTATATTGTGGCATCATTCTTGGTGAAGGAAGGATACTGCTCAGGGTCAGGGTCATACCTGCCTGGGCTACATAATCAGAGAGCTCCTCTATGTCTCTTTTCATGTAGTCCAGGGAGGTACGTCTCAGGTTGTTCACACCAGCATGGACAATGACTGTGTCATATTTGTACTTGCCGTGGAGTGACACGATAATTAGTTTTGGTGAGGGAACGTGAAACCAGAGTTGTCATTTCACCTCTTGGTGTTGTATTTGAGAGTGAGTATGGCCATGTTTTATTGGTCAGATACTGGGTAGGTTTTCCTGCTGGCTCAATTGAAACAACAGTCTACTTGACACAATAACATGGCTCCAGTGAGACATTCTGGTACATGATGACAGTTGTACATTTTTATGTATAAGATTTTCTTTCATTGTTATGTCAAATCTTGAATTTGGAATATATGCTGTAGGAAGAAATAAGTATGAATGATGCACTTGGTGCATAGTTGTGCCATGTTTGGTGCATAACTAGTAGATTCATAGGTTTATACTAGACTAATGACCAACAGAGTCTTTACAAGTGCAAAATCATGTATAACTTTTAAATATTACTCTAACTCATGTTAGTAGGAGAACAACCGGGTTTTGAACATGGATTTCCTAAAGACTAAGAAGTATGAAACTGTAATGTCTGACATTATGTAATGACTGTAGTCTTCAGTGATTTATCAGAAAACCAAAGCATTGTATAAGAAAAGTAATAATATGATGCAAAATCAAGGACAGTTGAGCATTATGAAGTAGTTATTGACCAGTAATATTGCTTACATATTTTTTCAGTCTGATGATTTTTCTTGTGGTGTGGATGGCCAATTATTTCCACAGATTTGATTATCTGGGTGTCATTTTTTCTTGGATTACAGTTGGTTAGTTTTTGCAATCACAAGTTGTATATCATATTGTATTGTATTATGTTAGTGGGGTGTAGGCAAAGGAAACATTTGTAAGGACAAGGTCAAACATGATATTTGTTTACTGACGTGTACCAGGAAAGTCTAACTGGATAGGTGTCCATTTTCTTCTAGATAAAGTTCGGAAGTGAGTGTAAAGGGCAAGTCAGGAGGTGTGAGGTATGATTAAGAACTTGTTCATATTTAGGAATATCATTATCCTGAGATTGGGCAAAAGCCAAAACAGATTTTGGCTAAGAACTATTTCTGAATGGTTTTGAAGGACTGGAGGGAGGGTATTGATCTGATGCACATGTGTAAGGAGTCCCAGGCCTTAGTAAGATGGTATAAATATAGCTCATGGCCTGCAGATTTGATAAGGTTGTGGACAGAGAAGGTTATCCTCACTGAATCATAATAATGGAGTTCAAACATAGTTATGTAGAACATTATTTATTGCTAGCCAAGCAGATGATTGCAGGCTAATGTTGTAGGTCAGTAAAAGCTCTGTATACATTAGTTGATGAGTTACTTCTAATCAATTTAGGCTTTCAGTGCCCTACAGAAGTGGGTTCTGAAAGGGGCATTTGCTGATAATTTAGCCACTTTATTATACTCTTGATCAAATTTTGCTTTTTATGCTGCCTGGAAGTTAATAGGAATGAGTGCTCCATAAACTACTCACAGGAGGTGTTAAGTAGTGGAGAATGTAGCTTTAGTTGGGTCAGTAAGAGTTTTTGGATCTGTAAAGCATTGCACGTTTTTGGTGAGTCTGTTATGCATTTTTGTATGTGCATGTGAAATCTAAGATTATAGGCTCATAGGTAAGGTAAGTACTAGGCCAGCTGCTCTTGCAGGTCATTTGATTTAGTTAATTTCCATTTTTGTGTTTGAAATAATATATCCCACTTGGTTTATAGATTGGTCTTACCTGTCTCATGGTTGATAATTACATATGCTCCCTAATGAGAATAACTGGGATTATACCATAGATAATTTGAATGGGCCCACACCTAACATAAAGCATTTAGTAGCTGCATCTGCCCATTTGTAGTGCATGGAGCAGTTTTGGGGTAAAATGTTTGTTTTCCATCCATATGTCTAAGTTGCAGTTGGAAATGTACAGTGATGAACTTTGTTTTATGTGGATGGGGAATCTGTTCACACGAGCAATATCATCTGTGAAGTATGCCTGTCCCTCCAAACTGTTCTATTAATGTTTCAGAAGAGGTTTAGATGCCTAGGCAAAGTATTTGTGATGCCATTTGACTTAGTGATGTGCAGTAAATCCATTAGCAATCGGTCAGAGTTGGCCTTGTATGCCAGACACAGGTCACATCTTCGGAATCTGTAGGTTACCAAGTATATTGACAGGGGTTTCAGTCGGTCCATGAAGGACCTGTTTAGGCCTTGTATCCTTTCAGTAAGGTATCTTTGTGGGAGCTCAAATTGTTGTATGTATCTGAACAGATACATGCCAAAGGGGAGATTATGTGCAATAATTGGCCCAAGTGGAAACTGAGTACAGGGAGTTAGTGACATCTCTAGATCTAGGCACAATCCCTTTGTTTGTTTATAATCTGTGCAATAGAGAAGGACTTTCTTACAACAACAGACACATGTTTTTCAAAAGTTAAGTCACTGTCCACATAAGTTCCCTAACCATGAACAACTGGGCAAATGTCTTAGGGGCATGTTGTCAGTGTGGTAGTTCCCAGGAGTAGATCACTTCATAAAAGATACAGTAATGCATTTTTTAGTATCTAATTTTAGACTGTGGTTTTGACACCTACTTATTTATCTGAGACCAATCTCCCTGCAGGCTGTCCAAATCATTTTGAAGATTCAGTGAGTGCTCCTAGCCTACAGTAATCTGCAAACGTAAAGGTTATCATCCACTTTTATCATTAATAATAATAATAATTATTATTATTATTATTATTATTATTATTATTATTATTATTATTATTATTCAGCATTACTTACAATCATTCACTATCCTTCATCATATGGTAGGGGGTGGTGTTTAGGTGCTTCACCCCACAGTACTTCCACAGACAAGCGAGTTGGTCTGACATGAAATTGGCACTTCTATCAGTCAGTATTTCCTTTGGGAAACCTACACTGCTGAAAATCTCTAACAAAGCATTTGCCACCTTTTCGGCGTCAATGGAGGACAGAGCCACTGCCTAAGTCTACCCGATAGCGTAATCTACTGCCACTAGGATATACTTTTTCCCTGTGGAACTTGGGGTACTCAGTGTCTCCACAATATCCATAGCTACCCTCTGAAATGGCTCCTTAGTCACAATCAAAGACATCAAAAGAGCTTTCACCTTGCCTCCTGCCTTGCCTACCTTTTGGCACTGCTCACAGGTCCTGCAGTACCCTGTTACATCTCTGGAAATCCCAGGACAATATAAGTTCTGAATTAAACATATATTTGTACGTTTTATGCCTATATGACCTATATTACCTGACTCGAAAGTAAATAGTATGACATTGCATAAATGTAATGTGGATGCACTCCATACAGCTACCTAGAATGTAGTCACACAAGCATGTCTTCGCCCAAGTAATCTTTCCATTGAGGTGTATCTTATTTACAGAGAAGCTTGCTGCTAATCAGACTTCTACCTTTTCTTACATTCCACTATAACTGATTTTGGTTATTATATGTATTTCTGGATTCTAACATGTTCTTGTTTCACAACTTTCATTGTGTTTGCAAGTCATTGTAAGAAAAAAAAAACTCTATGGATCATAGGAAGTTACTTAGCTAATAGCCAAACAACCTTTTTAAGTCTAGCCATTCATGCCCCAATTTTTATAATTATCAGTGTCGTAGGACTAGAACGACTTTGGTATATGTCTGTGCCTTAGGGCAAATGCAAGCTGCTCCTGTCCGTAAAGTCGACAGGTGACAAGCCATGGCTGAATTTACAGTTTCCCTTCTATTGGTCCAAATTGCATTTGAATAGGATTGGGGAACATCTGTGTTTGGCATGAATGGGAAGTGGGAAGAGTGTTCCACCAAAGGGGTAGTCTTGTAGAGGCATATCTGTTCCTCCAACATGTCTTGCTTATGTCACAGATGAAGTTTAGATCCTTAGATCATGTAATTCCAATGCTGTTTGTTGAATGTATAGGATTAGTCAGGACTGGATGGGAGAATGCCTTGTAGAGTAGGCATAGATGACCTCTCAGTAACCTGTAAGAGACTCTGTACAGGGACAGGGCTTTGATGCGGTCCACATAGGACATGTTATTTACACCCTGTATTCTTTTAGTGAGTAACTTCTGTGGCCAGTCTAGCTGTTGGTAGATGCCAAAGGATGCATTGTACTCTATTATTGGTCTAATGAGAGCTGAGTATGGCGAGGCTATGATCTCCTTAGATCTGGATGCCTTGCCCTTACTTATAAGTTGCACAATGTAGAAGAACTTTCTCGCCACTGTGGCACATAGGTTCATAGATTAGTAGTAGCATGGTTTGGTTCTTAGCTGGAGTGAACTTCAAGTGAACTTTAAACACATGCTGGTAGGTGCGTGAGTGTGTGTGCATTCTGTGAAGGGTGGGTGCCAGGGTTCTATACCCGGACATGGCAAGTGTGGGTGTTTGTGTAAAGAGCAATGCTTTTGAGGCCATTCGCAGTTACTACAACCTCCATTGCCCTTCTTTGGCAAGCCTGCTGATGTCATTCACATTAGAATACACCTTTGGGGAAAGAATAGCCCAGTAATGTCCGTGGTGTATGCTATAACTGCGTAATGCTGTAGTGTGATGTACTAGTTAGGTAGGAGTTCCAATTGCAGACATAGCAACTGTGAGATGTGGTGTGTGTGTGTGTGTGTGTGTGTGTGTCTGTGTTTGTCATTTGTATCCTCTGTGGAGTTGGCTGTGAGTGTGTAACAAATGGACTCATTGTGGAGCGGGTTTTGCAAATTTCTTATATAGTGGGCCTACTATATGTCACAATGTCCACCTTACAAGGATAACAGATGTCAAACAGCAGAGAGGCTGTGGTTGACAATCCATACCCCTACATTTGATATAAAGGGCTGGTGAACAATTTAGGCAACCCTTGTATTACCCAGAGAACACTATCAACCCATGTGTCATACACAAACGCACTTGGCTAGGCAACAACCACTTTGTTGGTACTTCCCTGAATATTTCCCACAGATAGTAACCATGATGTGACTGCAGCGGACTACAGAAGGCATGACATCCTGTCCCATCACTACAATAGGCACATAATTGCATACATTGCTCCTTCACTACGTTCCCCACTGGACGCCTGCACAACTGTAGTGCCATCAAATGTAACCCACAAAGGACATACCATGCCTTAAACACATGCTCTGTACGGACAGATGCCACTGACACCAGGGAATACCTGTATCATGCTGTCAGTGTAGGTGCAGGGTCAACCTGGTGTCCATTGCCAGTTCCCACCTCACAGGACCAGGAATGGCACGTCTGACGATAACAATCTGTGTAGACAACATGCCCCAGACACCTCAGGTACACTTCCACATGTCACAGAACATGCATGTGGGACATGTGCACATCCCAGAGACCGTTCATGTCATGGACTATAGAACACATACATGGCAAGCATTGCACAGCACTGGCCACCCACAATACTAACCCAGATGACTGGATGGTGAATACAATAGCCACCTGTGTGGGCCAATCCAGATACTACACCCCTGAGCCACACTGCAGACATTTTCTTGTGGCCTGATGCCAAGGTATACCCTTTACCTAGCCTTGTACAGCCTTCTGGCACATTCAACCACTACACATCTGTGAAGCAATGCACCCATTTATGTCAGTACTGGCAACCTGTATCTGTGTGTGTGGAGTATAATGATTTTGACCCCATTTACACTCACTACCCCTCCCATTGGCCTGCTGAAGCATGCCTTCTGATTTATTTTATTTATTTTATTTTTATTTATTTATTTTATTTTACATTTCATGACCGGGCTAGTCTAGCTGGATATATGTCCATTTTCAGTAGAGGCCCAGGGAGAAAAGCTCCACAAAGTTAAGTATAATAGAACAAGACAAAGACAAAGATATGTACAGCATCATTAATGCTAAAGACAGGGCAATTGAAAAGAGGTAGTACATGAAAATATTCAAATACATAGAAAATACACTAATCATATAAAGTGGAAAAATACACTTTTTTTTTTTTTTTTTGCAACACACAGTGAAGTACATCCATGTTAATGAGAGGCATAGATTATAGGAATTTTGGTGGAAGAAAAAGGTAAGGGGGGTGGAAAAAGAGTTAATCAGGGTTAGTGCAAGAGCATAGCCAGTGTTTGTTGAGATAAATTTTTAGCTGTGTTTTAAAAAGCAGAAGAGAGGACAAAGAAAGGATTTCTGAGGGAAGTTTATTCCATATTTTGACAATTGAGTTGGAAAAGATACAGTCACCTGCAGAATTATTGGGTGTGGTTATATTTATCCATAGTTTGTTGGAAGAGCGTAAATGTTTCAGGTTATTGTATGGTGAGATGATGCTAGAGAGTATAGGTGTTTTGGTTGGTTGGTATAGGATCTTATGAGCTATTATGAGTTGTTGCAGTGTAAGCAGGTTCTGAAATTCAAGCCATCCAAGATTTCTTAGGTTGAGACAGTGGTGGGTTTTGTAAGGGTTTCCTGTGGCAAATCGAGCAATATTATGGAAAGATGTTGCTAATTTATTGAGGTTGTTTTTGGAGAGATTAGTATATATGGGGGAAGCATATAGAAGGGTAGAAATCAGGTGTGATCTGGCTAAGGTGGTCCTTGCTTCAGGTGAAAGGAAGGGTTTTATTCTATAAAGGGATCCAATGTTTTTATTAACTAATTTTATTGTGTTATTGATGTGAGTGTCAAAGGTGAGATTATTGTCAATAGTAATACCTAATAGTTTGGTTTTTGAGTCAGGAGAGATGAGAGTGCTATCCATGGCAGAAATAGTGAAGTTTAGTGGGGTAGATCTGCAGGAAGGTGAGAATAACAGTAATTTGGTTTTCTTAGGATTAAGGAGTAGGCAGCGATTAGAGAACCATTATTCAACAGTGGTAAAAGCTTTTTGAGTGATTGACTGTAGTTCAGTTTGTGACTTAGCAGTGCAGATAATAGTAGAATTGTCTGCATATTGTATGCAGGTTGTATGTGGGATAGCTACTTGGAGGTCGTTAATAAAGATGGAAAATAGAAGAGGGCCTAAGATAGAGCCTTGAGGTACTGCTAGAAAGATAGGGAGGAGGTTGGATAGTGCATTTTTACAAAGAACTGCTTTTTGGCGGTCTTCTAGGTAGGATGTAAACCATGTTAATGAAAGAGGATCAAGTGAGAGAGATTTTAGTATGTGCCATGTGACCTCTGCACCACTAATTATGTGTCAGGACAGATAGGCATGTGTGAATACATAAACTGTGTGGGCAAATGTAGTCCAGTATTTACTTGATATACCCATTTACATGGCTATTAACATCCACATTGTCAGGCTTGGTCCACATGTCTCGCACAAAGGGTATCTATGTATACCACTGGACTGAGCAGAGAGTGCGAGACTGTCCACATATATTGGTCATATCTCTGCTGTAGTCCACAGGATCATTACTGTGCTATCAGTGGTACTGTACTATGATGTCCTTAAGATGTCTGTCAGTAACAGATGGCGTACCTGTCAATAGTAGATGTCACCTCCCACACACATTTGTGTTAAGACAAACCCTGTTACAGTAGCAACAGTCTAGATATATACCTGCAATACATACATGACATCCCCTTGCACTAAGAGGTTGAGGCTGTTGTTGCAGAGGTAGGTCTCTACTCCATGTTCTGGACATATGGTAAACATATATATGTGTGTGTGTGTGTGTGTGTGTGTGTGTGTGTGTGTGTGTGTGTGTGTGTGTGTGTGTGTGTGTGTGTATATATATATATATATATATATATATATATATATATATATATATATATATATATATATATATATATATATATATATATATATAGTTTGGCTTTTGCCACCCTTTTAAATTAGTTGACTGTGCCTCTGTATAGTAGGTCACAGAAGATAGGCCTTTTAAGGTTAGTTTACCATGCCTCTGTCAAGTAGGGACACAGAAGAGATCCCAGGGGTAAACTTACAATCTCCCATCCACTCGTCAAGATCCCTCTTGATGAGGGTCATTGAGAGGCTCTGCCTAACATGGACTGGGATTTTGTTCCAGAGTGTGGGGAGCCTCTGGGATATGAATCTGTCCCTCCAGCATGTCCTATTTATTTCTGTGCTGAGGTTTATGTCCCTGGAGAGTGTAGCTCTAAGGGATTTGGATTTCCTGAGGTGGAGCATATCCATTAATTCTGGGTTGGACATGGCTTTATACGTCAGGCACAGATACTGGAGTTTCTTTAGCCTAACTGCGTAGGGCATCTGTTTGAGTGCCTTGATCCTCTTGAGGTACTTTTGGGGTCTTTCCAGTTGGTGCAGGTGTCGGGTAAGGTACATCCCAAATGGGGCATTGTATTCAATTATGGGCCTGATGAGTGCTGAGTAGAGGGGCACAATGACCTCTCTTGATCTAGATTTGAACCCTTTCGTGATAAGGTGGGCTATATAGAAGGTCTTTCTAACCAGTTTGGCAAAGGAGAGATTGCTATCTACTTGGGTCCCCAAATCCCTAATTACTTCTTCCTTACATAATGGATTACCACCTATGTGGTAATTTGTGGGAACTTTATTTTTCCCAAAGGGGATGACTATGCACTTTTTGGCATTTAGCTTTAGGCCATGGCTCTGACACCAGTTGTCCATTTCTGTGAGACCCTTTTGGAGGATGCTTGTGTCAGTTGGTGAGTAGATTATGGCACCCAGTTTGCAGTCATCTGTGAACTTGGTCAGCCATAGTCCTCCCGTGTTAGCCTGTACCTCAGAGAAATATATACCGAACAAGAGAGGTCCCAGGACTGAGCCTTGTGGGATGCCACTTGTAACTGGTTTAGAGTCTGACATGGCACCTGCAATTCTGACCATGTGGTTTCTATCCCTGAGCCAGTTTGCAACCCATCTTGTGACATAGGGGTTGATATTTAGGTCCAGGTAGGCTGTGTGGACTACCTTCCCTTCATCTATGGCCTTTGTGACTGTTTCAAAGAAGTCGACCAGGTTCAAGAGGCAAGATCTGACCTTAACAAAGCCGAATTGGTTAGGATCCAGTGTTTGGAGGTTCCCAATGTCTTTGTTTATGAGTTCCATGATGATACGCTCCATAGCTTTGCAGTCCAGGCTAGTCAGGCTTATAGGGCGATAGTTTCCAGGGTCCGTTGTGGCACCACCTTTGTGGAGTGGGACCACTGTTGCTGTACGCCATTCCTCAGATACATATCCTGTAGTAAGGCTGAGATTGAACAGTGACTTTGTGAGGGTTCAGTTCTTCTTGGAGCTCGTGTAAGACGCAGCCCGGGACACCGTCCGGTCCCATTGATGCTGTGTTTTTTGCTTTAGAGAGGGCAGCACTCACTATTGCATCTGTGATGTCAGGGAGGCTACACTCTGTTGGGATAGACATTTGCTCTTTTGGGGGGGAAGGGGGGGGTTTGCACTGAACCTGTCTGCCAAGATGTTGGCAATGTCTGTGGGTTCAGTGTATTTTTTGTCATTTTGCACTAACTCAGAGCATATCTGGGAGTTTCCACCCAGGTTCCTGACATAACTAAAGAAGGCCTTGTGATTATCTTTAGCGTCTTGTGCAAATTTTCTTTCGAAGCTGGCCTTAGATGATTTTATGAGGGATCGTAGTTTCTTGCTAGTATTGATCAGAGATACTTTCCCAAGTTCACAGCTTCTGGCCACGGACCCTTGGACTGTGCCTGCCAGGGGTTACATGGGCATGTCCAGTTATAGGCCTCGATGTGCTACTCTCCCCTGATAATAACATATGTCTGCTGGAACCAGGTCCCTCCCGGGACTGGCCTGGCCCATGTGAACGTGGTCTGCTGGGGTGTAGTGTGGACAGCTCCCCCCTGCAGTACTGGGTACTGGGGCTGGTACTGCCACTACGTGAGCAGCTTGGTGGTCTTGCACATCCACGTCAGTCGCCAGCTGTTGGTGTTGCTGGCCTACGTCCACGTGGCCATCGCCCCACTCCCCCCACATGTTCTAGCACGGACAAGCCACGGTCGATGAGGCCCACCATCTCACCCAACCGTCTATCCATGACTTCTGTATAATCATGGAGGGCACCTGCAAATTCATGGAAGTTGTCACTTACAGATGAGAGAGCAGGCCTCTGCAGCCTCTGACCCTGTCATGTGTACAGTTCCATAAGTGCCTGCACCCCCATGACAGTCTGTAACATGCATCTGGTGGTACCAGTTGTGGCACTTCGACAAGGGGCATGATGACCAGCGGCCCTCCCATGAGCATCCTGGTACATCTGCCTATGTGGTGCCCTGCTGGACATCTGGCTATGCCTACTGTGTCCAGACTCAGCAGGCATAGATACCACTCTCTCCTGTGCACTGCCAAACTCCAATTGTACCTCTGCTATGGCCACTGGTGATGGGGTATCTATAGGCACTGTGACTGTGTTCGGAGTTGGGGTGGATAACACGGGGATGTCAAACGATGGTGCAGTTTCTGCTTCTGACAACATTGCCTGTGCCTCAACAGTCCTATCATCATTTTTGGTGTCTGTATGGACACCAACATCAGACCGCATGCAGGAGAGACCCTGACCCACCTCACCACCTTTGAGGGGGAAAACAAGAAATGCACCTAGACCTGTACGGCATTGCATAACAGTACACACACACACACACACACACACACACACACACACACACACACACACACACACACACACTGTAATTCCACCATAATACCTACCTGTCCCTGAGTTTACAGACAGTCCCATGTTTATTCACATAAGTTCCCCATCCTGCTTCACACTTGGTAACATACACTCATTAACGTATCATTCTTGTAAATGCCTAGACAAATGATCACAACACAAGACCTGTTACTCCATTACCTCCTTGATTTGATTGGAGTAGGTTTTACAAGGCCTCACTGCTGTCCACCCTGGGTATGTCCGGGCATCGTGAACATGGCCCACATATGTTAGGGGCTACTATGTTCACTCCGTAATGTCACGCTCTGAAGTGTCATATGTAACTATTGCTCAGTAGATGCAAGATCTGCTGCTCAAGCAACTTATTATGTGGACAATAGTAATATATGGATAACACTCCCTGGTGCTGTCTAGTAATTCCCCAATGCATCTGTAGTGCTGCATACGTGGGTAGTCATTCACCTTTCTGCTTATTGCAGTTTTAATGGTAAACCTGGGGTCTAGTTTACCTCCCAATGCACGTTGCATGCTACAGACCTTATTATACTATCACCTGTCCTGTGATTACACATCAGACAGGTATTCCTGGTGTCTCATGTGTCAGTCCATGTCCATGTACTGCACGATTCCAAAGGGAGGTACTGAAGTATGAACAACCCCACAATCATACATGTGCATACATGACACCCACACAAACACACACATGCACACACATCCTACATGCATCAACCCCCCCTCCACTCCACCAGATTGCACTTACAGTCAAAATAACCCCCTCCACACACACACACCTACCTACAGGTGAGGTTGCACAAAGATAGTACACACAGACCCCATTACCCATCTGTCAACATACATAACATATGGTACTCAACAGCATGCAGTGCAGCTATAGTCATTCCATGCTAGCAACCTTATACATGTGTGTGATGCATGGGCTGTGTTAGTAGGTGATGCCCTTTCCCCTGGAAAACACTGCACCCATGTACACAGTTATTGCTGTGCAGCTGTTCTGCACCCTGCAATGTACTGTGCACCATACCTCACAGGTGCACACACCATTGCTAAATGTGTATTAATGTGTCAATCATGTCTGCTCTAATGCTCACAGCCCCTATGTGTTTGTCTGACACATACCTTGGTTGATATGTGGACATATGTCGTTTGTGAATGCCTGATTTCTGATTTACAGATCTCAACATTAGTGGTGCATGTATGACCAATACAATACTATAACACTGACAACCGTTAAACCTTATCGTGGCTATGGGGAGTGTACACACCCTTATTGATATGACGCACTCTTCCTTGATATGCCATGTGACATATGTCCTGTACATTCAAATGCAGTGTCTAACAAATGTGTTAGGTGTGCAGATGCTGACAGCGATGCATACACTCCGTGGGTGCATATGTGTGCATGCCCTTATGATCGTATGTTGCACCTATTGTTATGTGTACTACAGCAGTCACTATTCCTGGCAGGGTATACTAGCATGGGGTCATCATCATTTGTCATATATGGTCAGTCTGCCCTACACGTCTCCCAACCCTGCATGATTGCAAGGTCAACTCATGTGCACATCCCTTGGAGTTCACACACTGCCGTCACTATGGCTGTGGAGTCAGGGTTACATCAGCCATAGTTCCTGAACCTGACTGTGTGCAGACACAGCCATTCATAGCACCCTTAGGATCCCTGCTGCAGTGCACTTGTGTATCATGACACCCCCGCCCCACCTTCAGCCTTTTTGCAGATGCTTGACAACTATGGCCTACACATGTCAGTTTGCAGTGTCCCAAACACTAAACACCATGTGTATCAGCCTAGTCCCAGCTAATGAATGGCAAACATACAAATGTACACTGGCACCGGCACAGTACAGATGGGGATGGTGGACCTGAGGTGGGGTGAGGCATTGGTTGTGCAGCACATGTATCTTACATGATACTGTCTGTAGGTTTCCAAGATGGTCATGGTACACCAGTACACATTGCAACATATGACTTTTGGGAACCTCTTCTGTTATGCATACACTACCTTTAGAGAGGTCTGGCTGATGTTTCCTGTGGTACAACTGTCACATCTGATTACCCTAACCCACAGGCCACACGCTTGCAGAGTTCAGGCAATTGCTGACATGGAACATGCACAGCCAGTACTTGCTAGACATTCCTGTAAACCCCCCCCCCTCAGTGTTGTGGCATGTTACTAGGCAGCCCGCATGACCAGTTTGCTACATGTGACATCATTTGTCTTGGATGGCCATCTGTTTATTTCATACATCAATCCTGTGCCATAAATCCTTGCCACATTAATGACTGTATGCACAGTTTGCCATGGCATATGCAATGGTGAGGTATGGCTACATGTCCAGCTCATGTGTGCTACCTGCTGGGTATGGGCCCCAGCCATGTCATCTAAGATGTGTGCAAGTCATGCCTGCCTCTGTTGCAGGTAAGCATGCACATTTGATGGCAAAATGTCTTGGACAGCAGACCAACACATGGTGTGACATTGGGATGTTTACTTGCTGAATGGTGCATATCCATGACAAATGCATGCAATCAGTACCTCGACAGCTGCTTCCACTATATTTTATCTGGAGTGTGTGCACACATATGCTTCCAGTGTTTGTGAAGTTATGTATTTCCCATATTTGCTGCCCTAACCTACAATTCCATATTACACACTCATTGCTCATGTTGGGACCACATTGCAAGTTTTAAGGCTTGTGGACTGCTGTATTATGATATGCTGTAGTGTAGATCTGTAAGAGTTGTCACTGTAATACTGGTATATACACTTTTGTAGCACTTTATAAGGGTGATGTTTCACACATGTCCCTACTGTAGGTCATTTGTCCCACCATTATGCTCATCCCTGTGGACACATTTTGCAATGACAGGATGTTAGTTATATTGCAGGTGTCTTGACATACCCTTCAGATACACCATTATGGTCACCACTGTGATGCACTGCAGTTAAGAGCAACAATATGTGAACATGTACGGCATGCATTATGGGTAGGTGTGTTAGATGTGTGCATGGAATATACCATAGGCATTACATGACCGGTGTATTGGCAAGCATGAACATAAACCATACTCACCAGCTACAGGCTGTTGCCTTGGTGGTATACCAGAGGGATCTACATAAGAGTGTGAGAGATGATGTCAGTAGCCACAGCTGTGGCATTGGTACACGGTGGGTGCAGCATTACAGTACATCAACAGTACAAGTCCACAATACTACAGCTTATACACATCTGTTTATTACTATTACGCAGCAACAGACTATATATATGTCATGTCACATATGCATGATCTACTTGTACAGATGTGGATGGATATGCAACAGTGGTCTACTGATGTGCCCTGCGGCCTTATCTGCACACTCCTCAGCCGGTGTGTGGGTATCACTCACCTCCACTTTGTTCTCTGCTAGTTGTTGCATGTGTGAACGGGCAGGTGCCACAAGGCTGGCGAGGAGCTCCTGAACACGTATCGGGGGGTGGATGGCATGCCCCCCATTGCAAGGTGATCCACCAGACTGCAGCAGTATGCCGGCGGGCATCGCAAAGCAAGTCGCAGTAATGATGCTCGACCTACTCATAACTGCAGTTATGCAGGCTGACATCACTGACCCTGTGGACTAGATCATTCCACAGGATGGTCTGCTAATGCTGTTAATGGGCTGTGCTTCAAAACAGCACCTGGTAGTGCGGTATGAGGTGGTTGATGATGACTTCATTTTTGTGCGCTAAATACACAGGTAACCTGCCATGTGACATCTTGCCTGAAAGACATACAAATGGAAACAGGTCTGAGCAACTCATACAGCAAGGTTACCATAGTTCTTAATGCATATCTCTGTCATCGTCCTCCCCCCCTCCACTATATCTGCAACAACAAAATGTTCACACAACTCAATAGGTATGGCTACAGCTCAACTACCATTGGGACATTTATCATATTGTACCATATTTTGTGCTATGTGTTTGTAGCCAGGCTCCCTGTGGGGACACTAACATTGCTGGCCTGTTACAATTGCATGCAAGTGATATTGTCCGTAAGGGCTTCTATGGTTCCATATATGCATGTGGTTTGTTTGCTATGAGTATGCAGGAACTCCATCAAGGCTGGGTCTGAAATGGCCTTGTATGCCAGACACAGGTCACCTCTGAGCAGTCTGTATAAGACTGAGTAGAGGGATAGGGATTTTAGCCTATCTGTATAGGACAGGTGTTTGAGACCCCAGATTTTCCTGGTCAGGAACCTCTGTTGTCTCTCCAACTGCTGCATGTGCTTGGCAAGGTATATGCCAAAGGGGGCATTGTACTCAATAATGGGTCTGATAAGGGAGGAGTACAGGGATGTTTGACCTCCTTGTTCCTGGATGAAATACCCTTATTTATGAGGTGGGCCATGTAGAAAGCCTTCCGTACAACAGAGGCAACGTAATGGTCCAAAGTCAGGTTGCTATCAACCTGTGTGCCTAAGTCCTTCACAACTGATTGCATGCTTAATACATTGTTATTAATGATGATCTTGATGAGATTAGATGCTGCTATAAGTCCAAAGGTTCCCTCGTCAAAAGACTGAACAAATCAAAGAACATACACAAGTGAAACCACCACGAAAAAATACTGCTGTATAAAAGTCCAACTGATTTATTAAATAAAAAGAACAGATGAGCGCTTTCGCGTACCAACCAGTACGCTTCTTCAGATCTTAACATCTAAATTTATAAAACCACTTTTATACAAAGGCTCATACTCAAAATTGATCAATTAACCAATCAATTTAACAATTAAACAATTAAATAATCAGTGCAGTACAATAAAGTATACCAGCTTCCTGATAGCTCTGTGAGCTCTACAAGTAGAAAGCACAAAAAGAATGAGACATACCTAAAAATCCTATTCCTCCAAATAACTGCATTCCACAGAATGGTGGAATCAAATAAAATAGATACAAAGAAATGATGAAATAATACTTTAAAATCGCCAAATACCCATCATTCATAGCGTATATTTTTCAAAAATACATATATAATATATACGCATATAAAAAATAGATACATATAGGACATGAGAAAAATAAAATATAAAAAATAAAAATACCTTATATACTATATTAATTCATGTGCAAAATTTCATTAATTAATTACCATAAAATAATACCTATTATATTATGTAGATACAAATACAAACATAATTGTAAACATACTAAATACATAAAAATAAAGATGAATGTGTGTATATGAAAATGTATATGCGTAAATAAATAAATAAATAAATAAATGAAGCAAATAAATATATGACAAAATGCCCATACTCCATGAAACACTACATTATACTTATTAATAAAGCAAATACTGATATTTTAATTATAAATAAATGTATTTATATAAAGTGTAAAAACCTTCATTTATTACTACGTGCTTCAAGTATGGGCTTAATATTTATGGACTGATTAAGACCAGATGATAAATGTGCTCTCAGTTTAAAAATCCACTGTAGCTCCAGAGTCTCCAAATAATTCATATTACTACCCCCTCTTCTCCTAGGAGTTACTAATTGTAACACTCTGAATCTAAAATCATGTCCCTCATTTAACATAATGTGTCTGGCTAAAGCATTCTGTTGGTTAGACTTTTTGATTTCATAAGAATGATTATACATCCTATCCTTAAGCCTTCTCTTTGTTAAACCAACATAGAAGGCTTCACATCGTACGCATGTAGCTAAATATATGAGGTTAGTACTGTTGCAAGAAGCAAAAAATCTAGGTTCAAAAACATAATCAATATCCGGATGCATGAATACTTGTGTTCCAGTAATCAAACCACACATATTGCACTTCTTGCAAGGATATGTGCCCATTCTCATTTTATCTGAGTATTGTTTTACTGAACTCTGTTCATGTTCAATACAAAGTAGCCGCTTCAGGTTTTTACTGTTTCTATAAGTAAAACGGGGTGTTATACCTACAATATCTGCAATATGTGGATCTATTGTTAAAACATGCCAATTTTTTCTCATAATCCTTGTTATTTCTTTATTATCATTAGTGAATCTAGTAATAAAAGTTAATCTCTTATCATTCATCTCCTTGGTAGCTGATGTAAGACGCTTAAAGCCAATGTACCCTTTTCTACCTATATTAGTGTTATTATTGTTATTTTTGTTTTTATTTAATATCAAATTCCTAATATCTTTCACCATGCCTCTATCATAGCCTCTCTCAACGAAGAGGCATTCCATTATATCAGCCTGTTTCTCTAATCTGTGGCTCACTTTACATAGCCTAATGAGTCTCATGAACTGGCTCCTAACTATGTTGGGGAATATATGGCGGGGATGCATGCTGCTAAACTGAAGCAGAGTGTTTTTCCAGCATGGTTTCCTGTATAAAGAGGTTAAAACCTTACCATGTCTATCTATGCTTATGTTGATATCTAGAAAACTAATCACTTCACTAGAACAATCCATCGTGAATCTCAGAAAACTGGTCGTGGACTCTAGATAACAGATGAAATCCTTTAATTCATCTACAGTTCCATTCCAAAAAATAAGGATATCATCCACAAACCTTCTGTAAAGCAGGACTTTATCATAGTATTTACTATTAAAAAGGTGGTTCTTTCCCCAGTAGTAAACTACCAGGTTAGCATACGTATTTGCACATGGGGTGCCCATAGCGACACCCCATTTCTGCAAATATAACTTGTCCCTAAACATGAAGACATTGTTAGCTAAAACTACGTCTAATAAGGCACATATAAGTATCT
Organism: Protopterus annectens; assembly: GCF_019279795.1. Lineage (NCBI taxonomy): Eukaryota > Metazoa > Chordata > Ceratodontiformes > Protopteridae > Protopterus > Protopterus annectens. The sequence goes on from NC_056741.1 coordinate 840,096,812, forward strand.
GTTGATCCTGCTTAAAGTTAACATTGTGATTCAGTAAGTCCCTAATGGCTTCTATACCATATTCATTAGGGATCGATGTAAATAGATTTTTACATCTAGTGTAACTAAAAGACAAGTGTCTATTTTCCAATTAACAGAAAAATTTTCAAACATATCTATCAGTTGGTAAGTATCCCTGAGTATGGTCGAAACCAATCTAACCATGGGACTTAATGTCTTCTCAATGTATACAGATATCGTCTCCATAGCCCATCCCTCTCCAGAGACTATGGGACGCATAGGTAGCGGAACCACCTTCTTATGTACTTCTGGAAGTCCTTTGATGTAAGGAATCACAGGTTGTTCCACATAAAAATAATCATACAATTCTTGGCTTATTTGTCTACACATCAACAAGTCATAAATCCCCTCATGGATATGCTTAATAATTCTTGCTAGCGCTGTATTATCTATCTCGCTATATGTGGTAACTTTATTCAACATAGAATACATAATTGCGTTGTAGTCAGCGGTGTTCAGTATAACAACCCCACCCCCCCTTATCAGCTGGCTTAATCATAAGCTCCAGACAGAATTAAACTTTGTAGAGAACACCATTCCTCTCTAGAAGTATTAAAAAACGTACATTTCTTTCTAGTATGTAAAAAAATATTTATAAAAATCTTGTTCACAGAGTTTAATGAAACATTCTACCTGAGCTGGTAACACTGGCGTAAAAGTACTTTTACGCTTAAGATCTGAAGGACAAACTAAAGTATTTTTCCTCATAGTTTGTTTAACATTAAAAAACAATTTCAGGGACACTGAGCGTCCAAAAACTCTTAAATCAGTTAGCATCTCACTCAGGCTACTACCTTGTGAGGGGATATAAGTAAGTCCTTTGTTAAGCAAAGAAAGATCAGATGTTGAAAAATCAAACCTTGAAAAATTAAACACAAGTTAATTTAGTCTCTCTCTGGTCTTGATCCGCACCAGAAAACTTCCTTTTCCTTCGGCCTCTGCTGCTGGAACGATTTCTTGATATTGGCCTCTTTCTCACAGGAAGAGGCAAAAAACGCTGTATTCCGCTGGTGGAAAACTTGGGTCTGGCTCCCAACATGTTACCCATGTGCCCCACTCTGTAAGCCTGTTGATTCGGTGGAGGAGCATCCACATGGACTGGATTACCTGGTATCTGATTACCATCCGGCAGTGTGGTAAAAGTTTCACTGACACTGCTCTCATGTTCTAAAGGAGCTGTGTGCAAAGGAGCGAAATCATCAGCCATAGGAGGTTCACCATTATTTGAGGATAGAAAAGAAAATATATGCAGAGAAAGTAAAAAAAGGCTAAAGGGGCAGAGCAGAAAAGAAGGCAAAAGAAAATGAAAAACTGAAGTATGTAATAAGGATTAAAAGTAAAGAAGACAAAGAAAAGGATGGGTATGAAGTGTGGGACAATTTATTATCGCCATTGGCTGTAAAAGCACATGAAGTAAGAGTATCTGTTCTTATTAACAAAGAGACATTTTGTGACATTATATCTGACACTATTTTTTTGATGTAAAATTTTCTTGGAGAACATGAAAAAAGAAAGACTGTAACCCATGGAATCTTTATGTGATAAAAGCATTTAACAGGAAAACAAAAAAGAAAATTCATGTAAAATTTTGAACAGAGGTAGAAAGACTTTGAAAACTTATATATGGGTCTACTTTGGAAGCTCAAAGTTTCAAAACTTTGAACTTCATATGGTGAAGACCATAAGATTGAAGTTTTGATACTTCGAAGAGCTTAAATGGAGATCGCCGTACAGCACGGAAGGGATAATTTACCATTCTCTTCCCTGTAGTGTGATCTCGGAGTTTGTATATTTAATTAGCAAGCTGCTTATCATTTTTAGGCCTGTTTGTAGGATGTCAGCATCATTTGATGATTCAATGATTGGTCCCAGCTTATAGTCATTACCAAATTTGGTGAGCCAGAGGTCCCCAACACTGGCCTTGATTTCAGATAAGTATATACCAGACAGGAGGGGTCCCAACACTGAGCCCTGTGGGACAACACTAGTAGCAGGTTTCTTACCGGAAGTGGATTCACCTATCTAGACAACGTTTCCTGTCTGTGAGCCAGTTGGCTATCCATCTGGTGATGTAGGGGTTTATGCCTAACTCAATAATTTTATCCATGATCCCCGAGTAGGAGATTGTGTTGAAAGCTTTGGCCATGTCAAGATAAGGGGTGTCAAATTGGGTCTGATCCAGTGTTTGGAGAGTTCTGATGTTCTTATTGATCAGGCCCACGATAATTCTATCTATGGCCTTGCATTAACACTGGTCAAGCTTATGGGTCTGTATTTCCCTGGGTCAGCTGATGGGCCCTCCTTGTGCAGAGCAACAACTGTTGTAGTCCTCCACTCCTCTGGGACAAAGCCTGCCTGGAGGCTGTGGTTAAAGAGGGTTTCTAGTGGCCCTGTTAGACTCTGTTTTAAGCTATTTAAGAAGGATTCTGGAATGCTGTCAGGACCCATGGAGGCTGTGTTTTTGGCTTTAGTCAGTCCAGTAAATATCTGTTTCCTCGTAATGACAGGTAAGGGGATGGTTGTGGATATTTCTTTGGGTGTGGTAGGAGGTGATGAGTGGAGAAGTTTGAACTGAACTTATTGGCCAGCAAGTTTGCTATAGTTTCAGGCTGGGTGTTAAGTGTTGTCATACATGATTAACTTGACACATTGCTGAGTGTTTCCCCTGAGGTCACAAACATAGTTTAAAAAAGCCTTATGGTTATCTTTCACCTGGGAGGCTAACTTTGCCCCATAGTTTGCTTTGGCGGATTTGGCCAGCTCTCTAATTTGTTTGTTTAGACTGGTGAGTATGTTTTTGCACTGTTTTGTCTACTCCTTCTTGACTTTGGAGAGGATTTTTTTTCTTTTGTTTTATAGCTTATCTATGCTAGGGGTCCACCAGGGTGGTTTATTTTTCTCAGTAATCATAGGTTTGATTCAGACAGGTACTACTTGCTCTCTGCAGCTATGAATGTGGTTGTACAATGCTTTTGTGTACAGCTCAGCATAGGCCTCAGTGTCATCCAGGTTTGGAGGCGCTTGGAAGTTTAATAAGCTGTCACTTAGTTTGAGGTAATTGGCCTTAGCAAAGTTCTTAACAGGTTTGGAGTTTGATGGGGTTCCAGGTTAGTTTTAATACTAAAGGTGATTATTTTGTGGTCAGATCTTACCAGGGAGGAGTTAATGCATAGGAGGGAACAGCATTATCCCACTGTTCATGAGTACTATATCTAGTATATTTGTCCCTCTAGTTGGGGAGCTAACTAGTTGCTCCAGGGTGTTTCCATTGACAAAGTCCGAAAACCTCTGAGCAAGTGAATTATGGGTTGTATAAGTCTCCCAGTTTATGTAGGAGTAGTTGAAGTCACCCATAAGTATGGTGTTAGGCTGAATGTTAAAAGATTCCAGTATGTTTAGGTGGGAGGTATGGTTTTCCAGACCCATATTAGGGGATCTGTAGCTTGCAAAGATATGATAGGGGGTCACAGTTATGGTTCGTTGGGCATAGAGCAGGTCAAGCAATTCATGCTGTTGGGTCAGTCTAGCAGTGTACTTGTCCTTTATGAAAATTGAGACATCTCCTCCCTTTGTTTTATACTGAGCTGAGGAGATTGAAATAATGTATGAAAGGAGTTGTAGCCTTTCATATCCAGGGTGCTTTCCATAGGTCTGAACCATGTTTCCACGACTGCACATACGTCTGCATTCTTCATGGTGAGGAGTGCTTCTGTGGGGGTGTAGATTTGTTTTTAGTTTAAACTCCTAGCATTGAGCAGCAGTACCTTTAGGTAGTCATGAGTGATTTTTGTTAATTTGGAGGGGTTAACGACTTTCCATGACCTAAAAAAAGGTGTTATGGGGATAGATAAAGTTTTTACCAGTATCTGGATGCCAAGTGGTGAAAAGTGCAAACCATTTCTGTCAAAGCATCGTGGTTTGTTAATCATGTCTCCTCAGGGTGACAGATATTGGATCCCCTTGTTGTGACACCAGAAACTAAGCCAATTGTTGAAGTCAATAATTTTTTGCTTGAAATGTGGCATCATCATTGGTGAAGGTAGGATGCTACTCAAGGCTAGATTCATACCCACCTGGGACACATATTCAGAGAGCTCCATCATTTCTCTCTTCATATAGTCCAGTGAGGTATGTCTTAGGTCGTTTATGCCCACGTGAACTATGACCGTGTCATACTTGTACTTGTGGTTTAAAGACCTAAGTGCCTGTGTGATCTGATGGATCCTGGCTCCAGGCAGACAACTCACTGTGGCCTTCTCCTTGGGTAACATAGTAAGGGGGATATCAGTATATATTACAATGGAATCCCCCAATAAGTATAATGTTTGGCTGTGTGGTGTGTTGCCTTATGGGCTTGGAAATGAGGCTGCTATGGTTTTTCAGAGTTATGTATAGTCTGATGTGCTGTCTTTCTTGAGTGTGTGCAGGGCCACTAAGATATGCTTTTAGGAAGTCTCGTAGGTCTGGGTAAATTACAAATGAGTACATATGTGGGTCTAAATGTTTGTTCCTTAATGTTGGTAGTGAGTGGTTATGTGTAATGCTGACAACCTGCTTTGCATTTTTTGTGTGTGTTTGCGATAGCTTTGCCTCTAATGACATTGTGTATCTGCATCTGTGACACACTGTGTATGTCTGTTCTATAATTCAATGATTGTCACTGAATATGAAGCAGTTACTACACTGCCTCATGATGCCCATATCCACTAGGCCAGTAACAGAGAAGACAGGGAAGCACTTATCCATTAAACCAGATCCTTAGTAGTTGGGAAGAAGTAGGAGAGAGAGGAGGAGACCTTAACCCAGTCCGTAACTATCGCACCACACTTATCAGTACCCAATCCGTAACCTCCATTCGCTGACTTCCCTAAACCCGGTCCGTAACCATCACACCACAGTGCTGTAAATAGCGAAGCCACGGAACGGACCACTGAAATCTTACCCTAGGTAAAATTTTGATGTTCTGAGGCTTAGCTATTGTCAGCTTTCGCTCTAAAGGGTTCAATATTATAACATTCGAAGTTTTAAAACTTCAATGTTATAATATAGACCTTTGCCTGTAACTATTGGTTTTCCACAAGGATCTCTACTAGGCCCCATACTTTTCAACATACTCATCAATGACCTGCATATTGCTACAAAATATGCTTCCCCAGTTCCATACTCTGTTAGCTCAACCATAATCTGCTTTGCCAGATCTCTTTCTCTCTCTCTGAAACCCAACAATCCTTCTTATCAATTGAACATGGCTAAATAACAAATACTACTACTAAGCCCCCCAAAATTAAATTGCTGCTCTTTATCCCAAACCATATATCTACCTAAACAACAGTGTTTATTATTGTCTCAGCCAACACCATGATAAAACAAATAAGTCACCCAAAGTTACTGGTTGTAGTAATAGCTCACTATGTATAACGCAGTTAAAAAAAATCATCAAATCTCAATACATTATAGAGAGTAAAAACCTACCTCACTGACATAGCTAGATGACACATAGCCTCTACTTTCTTACTGCTATCTCTCCTCTATGCTGCCTCAGTCTTCACTAACCTTCAAGTCTGACAACACTCCAAACTTGAGCAATATTATAATAAAATAGCTAAATCTGCAGTAATCTATAACAATATAACACACCATAGCCCACAGAGAGTTAGACTAGTAAGAACTACAATATCACCTATCTCTCTCTCAGCTAACTACAATACTCAGACTTTTCTATAAGAAAGAAAATTGCCAAGCCTTAACAACTTAATACAACACTACTTCCCCAGTAGAATTTAATGCTGTAGAGAAAAATCACTAGTCACTATAACCAAGTCATCTAATACTGCAGGGGACTCTCCATATTCAAACCGTGTAGCTAAACTATGGAACTGCATCCCACCACCACCAAAATCTATTCTGAATTCATTTAAAACAGAACTAAAACTCCACCTATCAAATCAATGGATCTGCTCTTGTACATCTCCACAATAAATGCTTCTGTTACCTTCAGCTTTCCACATTGTCATACTATTTCTCTTCCTTCAGAACCCTCTACCTGACAACTTGTATTCACCAATACCTGAATAGTTTTACTAGCATCTGCCATCCGTATACTTAGTTTTGTGACACTCCTCACCCCCACCTGTATACTTCTAGTATAACCTTTATGATAGCCATATATATCAAATTATCTATGAACTTGTTTTACACACCAACTCTTAACTACAATATTAACATTTTCTAGCCTGCATAGTTCCTTCCCTCACCTTCATTTCTTTGAATTCCTAATCGCTGATTGCATGATCTATTATCTGTTTGACAAACCCAGTAATACACCTCTTCAGATGCTTACTGTTCAATATCTATTAATGCATAAGTATTTTTTATACTTTAATAGTTTGCCTTTATTTCATATGCACTTAATCTCATTAGCAAATGAATGTGTAACTGTTAATGTCTTTTTCTTTCTATTCATGTATATTGCTGCATGTCTGTTAAAAATGTAATATGTTGGAGCTTTTCTCCCCTTGCCTCCCCTGAAAAGAGGGTTTTGATTAAACTCTGTCAGGCAAACCCCAGTAAACAAAAGCAAGATAAGCATAAAATAAAAAATGGATTCAGCCTGTTTCCACTCTCATCAAAGTCCCAGTCTAGTGGAAATCAGTCAAGAGATTTACTTCCAAATCTATAATTGTCTCTAAATGCTCTGCTGATCTTTTTCAGTTATGTCTGCTCTTCAAAACAGATATTTCCATTCAAAACTTCCTTTTCAGTATTTACCTCCATGAACACTTGCCCAAAGTGTAGGGTATTTCCCTGATGTCTTTCAGATTTCCCCAGATCTTTATAAATAACACCACAAACTCCCCTGAAAAGGGCCACAGGTTCAATAAGATATCTGTTGTCAAGTTTGTCTAGATAGTTATCCATAAGCTGTCATTCCTTGATACAGATGGGTAATCCTGAGTTTTATTTCAACTTTTTTAAAATTGTCACTATATCCAAAAAGAATGAGTTCATAGTAACATTTTAAAGAGATAATAACATTAGAAGAGAAGAAAATGGTGCAGAAATAGACATGTTAAACCGTGGTGAAAGCTGCTGTTATTGGAATGTCAACACTAATATCACTTCTTTATGTGATTTATTCTGTCATTTATGGCACAACCACAAAAAAATACTATTGCACCACATTACATTTCCTAATCCTACAACCATAGCTATTGTCATCAACAACATTACTACAACCCTCCTAAGTAGCTAAAAATACAAGTGCAAATTCTGACTTGGAGCTCAGCCTACCGACTTTGTATTGATATGCAGAGCAGCCTTTGGCTGAACTGTAGAAATGAATTTTACACTATTGCTGTGAATGAAGTGCTGAGTATGAATCAAAGCCAGCTAAAGCTGTCTGCTGTGAATAAAGCCATGTCATCCTCTGAACTTCTTGGCACCACAAGAATCCTATAGCATTACTCTCTTTTGGCGGATTGCCACTGACAGTGACATTTATTACTTGATGTGAGCGTAAGTGTGCCAGCTAACTATCCAGATATGAAGTACTGCAAACTGTGCCACCTGTTAGGAAGTGGCATCTGCCAACTATTCTGTTTGTTTACAGAGTGCATAAAGAAATATAGGGGGAAGGATGACCTACAGTGGTTGTTGCAAACATATACTACATCTACAAAAAAAACAGCAACATCAATATAACACGACTGCCAACTGTATAGTTTTATGACTTATCAGTCTCTGTTACATTGATATATAACAACCATTTCATAAGATAAACATTGAAATGAGCAATGTAACCGACCGTTATCAGATGGCTCTCAAAAACAGTGGGCTGTGGTCTAACTCACATTGACATCATAACAGAAGCGACTACCCCAGGTATGTATAAGGAAGCATTAATCTGTGCCCTTTGTTCACTTGTACTGTAGCCAGTGTGTAGTAACAGCAGGTAGAAAACTGAGACAGCATAAGAGACACAGAATAGTTTCCAGCATCCATTAGTGAAGCTTTTACATTCATGATGTCTTTATGCATGCAGTTGACAATGTTCTTGGTTTGAAATCAGTACATTGAAAATTAATATAATTGCCTTACATAAATCGGAGGGCCAAGACAACAACTTAAGTTATGGGTCAGGCGATATTTATCCCAGTTAGATATTTCTGAAATTATAGGAGAACAACAGAAGAGAGTTAACAAGAGATATATTTGAAGATGAGATTAGTGAAGAATTAAGAAAATTAACACATGGAAATTCTCTTGGATTTGACAGCACTCCAATAGAGATATGCAAGCTGCTAGGAGGTCAAAGATTCCTGCTTTTGACAAAACTTTTAAATTTGTAATTTTAACAGCATACTACCCCTAAATCATGGAAGGTAGCCATAGTCTCTCTAATTCATAAGAAGGGAAAGTTCCACACTATCCAGCATCCTATTGGCCAATTTCAGTGTTAAATGACAATTTACAAGCTGTTTATAACTGTCCTAGCAAGGAGAATTAACAAAATCCTTCATAAGTTGGTCCACAGAAATCAAATGGGATTTACACAAGAGAGAAGGGTGACTGATAATCTGGTCCACACATTACTTTTACTATAAAATGTGAGAGTCACCAATATGCTAGTACCTCTATTATGTTTAGCTGCAGAAAAAGGATTTTACGGAGTATAATGGGAGTGTCTCTATATAGCGCTTGAGAGGATGACTTTCCCCAGAGAGCTGGTAAGTATGATAAAAGGGGTATATGAAAGCTCCCCTGGCACAAATTAAAATCCCGGTCAGTAGGGGAATCCAACATGGCTGCCCCCCTCACCTCTACTATTCTCTCTGAGTATAGAACCACTAGCTTTAAAGCTAAGCAGCTCAGGAATTAGAGGGTATGGGAGTGAGAAATATTGTTAAAGATAGCTATGCTTGCAAATGATGTCCTAATAAAAATGGTAACATAAGTGGAGGACCTACCCAAATTTTGGGACATTCTGGGTGAATTTGGTCAATTATCAGGCTGTAAAGTTAATCTTAACAAAACACAAGTCTTAAATCTTAACATGGGGATATCCAGGATCTATGAAATCAATAGTCAGCTATGTAGGAACTTGATAAAATAAGATATCTAGGAATATAGCTTGGCAGAACATTTGAAGAGAGCCACAAACTCTCATATGATATGACATTGTCAAAATGGCAAATCTGCTCTCAAGCTTGAAAGTTTTAAACCTGGAATATGACTAAAGGGTACAAATTTTGCACTGGCATGTTTTCTCTGAAAATATCATCCTGACGTAGGCCTTCAAGCTCCCACTAGAGGGGAGCTGCATTGATAACTTAATAAAAAAGATAAGGTAGTTCTTTTGTGGGGATTCTGCCCCAGGACTAGCTAGGAATAAGGTGGTAAGGAGTATGGAAAAGGGAGGATAGGCAGCTCCTGACTTATCGAGATATAGTAAGGCCTTGCCAATGTCTTTTTATCAAAGGTGCCTGAGTCCCCAATATCAAGGCAGGTGGAAAGACATGATTTTGGAAGAGGACCTGAAAGCTATGTAGGGGAGTGAGGAGGTTCAACTCCATTCTGACCTACTGAAGTTTGGAAAGTTGTACTAGAGATTGGAAAATATGGAAACAAGAAATCCTACCAATCATGGCAGCTAAGGGAGAAAAAAAATAGAAAACTGGTAGGCTGGAACTCAAATACTGGCTCCAATTGTTATCGCAAAGGCAAATTATGGAGTAGGAACAAGCCAGAAATTAATTCAGACTGGAAAAAGGTACAAGGCTATTATCTGAATGGCTTGTTAGAAGATTTACACAAGCTAACTGCAACATGATTCAGGAAAGTGAATGACCGGTGATCATAAAATGGATATATGAGGTGAGAGAGGAAAGAGTGATACCTAAAACCTAGGCTTCATGGGTGAATAAAAGTTTATTGCCCATTTATAAAGAAGGAGTGAAAAGGGAGTTAAAAAATGGGAAGTTTCAACAAACGCTGATATAAATGTAAGCACGTGAGAGAATGTCAACCTGATGCCCTGGGTGGTAATTAAGGCTGCGGGGTTTAGGTAGAAGTGCCAACATACATTTCTCTGTACTCCCATCAGACTGGCATGGATGTTTCCTGGTTCCAGTCCAAGTTGCTGGGATGCAATAGAGGGGAAGGAGGTATGTGGGATCAAGTTTTCTGGACCTGTCACTGGCTTACTGAGTATAAAAGCAGTCTATACCAATTAATTTCTCAAATAGCAGGAAAGAACCTCTCCTTGATGAAAAAGTTGTTTTTGTAGACTAGAATAGGAAGAAATTATTCCTCTGAGAGTAGAAAATGTGATCTGGCTTCTACTATTGGCAACAAAAAAGAGGTAACAAAGAAACAGAAAAGCCAACCCTCCTCACAGGGTCTTGGGGGTTATTGAATTAATGCAGAATCTTAGGCTGGAGGAGGAGAGATTTCACCTATATAAGGCAGTTAAACAGGGAAAAAGATAGTCTCCCTGGCTCCCATATCTCAAAAATACTTGAAGGAAACATACACAACATCTAGATGAAGCTCTCAGAATAGTCAATTAAAGAGAGGTTCGGGATAGATCTAAGGATCTAGTGACCTTGGGAAGGCATAGGATTATGAAGAGGAATTATATTGATTTGGTCCAGTTATGAGTAGCATATCCACTACCTTGAAAGCCTCTGGATTAAACGCTTATAATCATTAATCAAGATTGATAAGACAGGTGAGATGGATACAGAAAATAGTGAGTAAGGTAACTCCATGGGCAAGTAAGACCAAAGATCACATGGGTCAGAAGAAAGAAGGCAACCAGTTATAGTCTTTAATTGAGTAACATAGGGCGGAAATCCTGAAACCCTAATAGGCAAGGGTTTGAGTGAAAGATGGAATGAAGTAAGACATAGTCTCTCCAATTCTCAGATAATGAGCACTCTGTTACTAACATAGAGAGATGTAGTTGATGTTATTGTTCTCTGTTTCCACTTTCTTTAACTTTCTATTTTTGAATATAAAGAGTAATGGATGACAAAATTGTTTTCTTGAAACAAATGTAACTGTTGACTCTTGGCCAAGTGAAGTTGTATAAATTGTTAGCCCAAATCCTTTTTCTTTTTATGAAGATAGTTCACTGGCTGTCAACAGAGATGGAGAAGTGTACCATGTATGTGGAATGCATTGCATTGTACAAGTGAAATTTAGTAAATGTAGAGTGATTAGCAAAAAAAAAAAAGAAAATTAATATAATTATGCATCTATTTTAGTTAACTACAAGATATTAATTATCTTCTAATGTTAAGTTATTGACTAACTCGCACAAATGTAACTTCACTAAAACTGTAGTCTCACAGAGTAACCTTTTTGGAGAGGAGTGTGAAATGACAGCACCCCAGTTCCCAAGTCAGGCCTCATTGTTTAACACCTGAAGAGTTAGACATCAAATTTTATAAACAATACTTCACTTCATTAAGCAGAGTTTCATTTATCTGGTAGTCATCAACAAGTTCACACCAGCCTTTTATAATTTAGCCTTTATTTTGGTTCATGCTAGAAAGTTCTTGATGGTAGGATGGTTTAATGTTAAAGGCATTATGCCTCACAGCTCTCGGGTCTGTGATTAACTCTTGACCTCTGCTTAGTGACCATGATGCTTTTATATGTTCTTCCTGTGTCTTTATGGGTTTTCTTCAAGCACTGCAGTCTGGCTTCCATGTCCACTTCTTCAGAAAAGAAACATGCTGGTTGATTGGCTACCTTTTATACTGTGTGCATGTATCTATATGTCTATCTCTAGATAAATAGATAGATAGATAGATAGATAGATAGATAGATAGATAGATAGATAGATAGACAGATAGATAGATGGCATTTTGTTGTGCTTGCAGGAGCAACACCTGTCACTGGATAGAGCTTTTCAGTTTTAGGTTAAGGTTTATTTACAAGGATAAACAAAAACAAATTACATTCTTACAAAAAAATTGTGGAGAGTAATGTAAACTCGTGCACAAAAAAGTGCAGTATATATATTTTCAAAGTTCTTTCAGTGTATGGCCTCTTTTTAATGAATTCAAGTATTCCTTCATACTGATGGCAGAGGGCCAGTAAAGCAAACAGCACATACAAACAGCAGTCTTTTCCCTTCAATGCACTTTATTTTCAAGCAATGGCAATTTGCAATAGTTTCTCCTCTGCTGGACAATAGTTCCTGTCACTTTTCCAGGTTTCAGTGACACCTCCAGGACTGCCTTATTCCTTCATATGTAACTCCTTGGAGACTCCTCTTCAGAATCTTCTACATCACAGAGATCCAGAGCATGACTTCTTCAAGAGCTAGCAGCCATGATGGGTCCCCTTTGGTAGATCAGAAATTTACAAGTTCAAACCTCATATGGCCGAGACCATATGTTTGAACTTGTAAAAGTTCGAACGGACTGAATGGAGATCTCCATACAGTGTGGAACGGGAAGATTTCCCTTTTCCCCAATATAGTGCGATCTCAGAGTTGGTATATTTAAGTAGGGGGGGTGAAGACCCCACGTGGGGGGTGCCAGGGGGTGTAGCCCCCTGCTACAGCCATTTAGTTTAGTTTTGGGGGGGGTTGTTTTTTTTTTTACTTTTTTCTTCAGTGTTCGAACTTTGACATGTTCGAACATATGGTCTCGGCCATTTGTGGTTCAAATTTGTAAAAGTTCGATCTACTGAAGTAGATCCGCCATGATATATACCTTAAAGGCAGCTGTTCCTCATTAGTTGTCATGGAGAGTTTTCTATCTCTCTCTAGTTTTCCAGCCTGCTTTAGAAATTCTTTATTTCTATTCCATGATACACTGTCTAGAAAAGACAACCCTAATCTCGTTGTACAAACCGTAGATGTAACACCACAGCAAGCAGTGTGCACCCAGGCTCAGTAGTCACTATGTTAATATATGTGTGTATATATCTATATGTATCTATATATAGATACATAGATAGACAAATATAGATATATAAATTCAGGCAAATGTAAAGAGGGCGTATACATACTCTCCAAACCAGAAGTCAGAGGTTCATTGTTACATCAGTCAGGCAATTACATAATGAAAGTGCACACCACAGAAGTAGTGCACACTTCAACAAGGAATCAGACTCAAATCTTCCAGATCACCCTTTCAGTTGCTCTACTACTAAGCTATTCAAGCAGCTGAAAGCTGTCTAAAGCTGTGAAACATAACTCCCCTGCTCTATACATACATGATGCACACAAACAAACCAATGAGAACAGAGGAAGTGCAGTTACTCAGTAACCCTTTGAAATGCCAGGACCCACTACAAAGAGTCCTGAAACACAGTTACTGAATGGCTGAAAGAAGGGGCTTCTATATGTTAAGTCTGAGATGGCCATTTCCTGGAATATTCCCTTTTCTCCAAGGTATGGTAATCTCGGAGTTGGTATATATAAGTTTGGAAGGGGGCTTTTCCCCCACATAGGGAATATGAGGGAACTTGCTTCCCCCTACATAAAAGAAGTTTAAAGGAGAAGAGCGATATTTGAAATTCACTCTTCTCCTGCAGTTTCAGTCTTTCTTTTCCCAGCTTGTCAGCGCTTGACATTTCAAGTGCCAGCAGTTGAATGGAGAGCAGAGCTACTCATTTATATGTACTCGTGTATATAGTTTTTGATTATATTTAACTAGATTTTCCTTTTGACAATGTTTTTTGTTTTACCTGATGAGTGGGATGGTCCTCAGATCCTTTTTCACCCACAGTCCAGGCTCACTGAGGAGCACAAACGGAGGTAAGTGGAGAAGCATCTTCATCCCCAACTAAATGCATTAAGTAATCAGGAAAGAAGGGAAAGAACAGAAAGTGCATCAGCCTCCTCACTGAGTCAGAAGTCAAAGGAACTACTATAACAGTTAAAAGCTTTTGGGAGCAGGGGCCTGAACAAAGTCTTGTACAGCACTTAGGTGAAAACAAAGACATTTAAAGATAAATGCTGGTAAACTATGTTGTATAAATGTTTAAATGAATAAATACAAATGAGTATATAGGTTCATAGGCTTATTCTAGGGCAGCTGTGTATAAGCCATTATAGGTCTAGCCAACAATTTCAGTGAAGAACCCCTGATGATAAACTAACAATTCAGAAGATGATGATATGAAACAGAGTTAATCTGGGAGATATAGACAGAATGTTTTCAACTTGGGTTATGCTAGACAGAAAGGAAATAGAGAGACGCTTGAGATAAGGAAGAAAAAAATACACATAGTTGGCATAATGGGTAAGGTCTTTACCTCTCATGCTCAAGATTCAAGTTTACTAGGTCTCCCAGTGTCTCTATGGGGATTCTCCCCCCTCCCAAAACATGCTGAGTATTTTCATCTTAAATTCACTCAGGAATGGAGTTGTAGACAGTAGCACAGACTCTAGATGGTGCCTATAGGGGGAAGAGTTGAATAGTCATTCTGCTTTGGGCATCAATTGTGGTGGACAGTAACCTCAAGAGAGGAGAATACCAATCACTGACTGTGCACCATGTCAGGACTAGCCACTTGATGGAGGTTCTAGGTGATTTGGTCATGTTGGCTAATGGGCATGGGTATTTGCTGGTAATAGGTGGGTTGCGTACCTGGTCTACTTGGAACTATGCTAACAGTGTTAGGGGTGTATGTGTCCTATTGGCCAGTGTGCACCTACCAAAAAGCTCATCAGCTCTGGATCAATAAGCTACTGGCCAGACGGTGCTTAGTTACCCAGCTTGGGGCTAGCGAAAGCCGAATGTAAAACCAGTCAACCTGCCAAACCTGAACTAAGAGAAGTAATATGGAGGACTGAGATGTGATACTAGTGTGGCATAGTTGTACACCATGACTTGGTTACCTTGACTAATGTTGAGGTAACAAGCCAGCTGATAACAATGACACTACTACTGTTGTGCTGAATTTATGGAACATTTTCTGATTTAAGTCTAAATGTTGCTAAGGTTTTATACTTTATAATAAATAGGTGAATCTGGTTCCATGGGTAAGGGAGGCACTGTATGCTGAATTTATCCTTACACTAGGACATGTTAAAAGTTTTGCATATAACTAGGACTTAGTAATACATATTTACTACTAAAGAGATTTGCTTTTCATAGTTCATAAATCAATGCTAAGCTAACTGATCTTGTGTGCCATTTTAAGCCTAGCCAATTACCCCTTGTGAGAATCAAACCCTGCACCTTGTGTCTGTAGGGTAAACCCCTTAACAATTGCACCAACCTCCCAATAAGTTGTAGACTACAGATTTTGACATAACTAAGAAGTCAAGGCCACAGACAATAATAGCATTTCTTTAAGCCTGGAATTCTATTTGTTATAAAGTACTGGGAGTTTTCTAGTTGGGATAATTGTTTAGAGTTATACATGTAAAATATATCATTGTGTTCTATGATGCAGAGAGTGAGGACAGACTAAGGGGATTTAGACTGCAGTGGGATCTGGACATGATCCCTCAACAGATGAAATGAGAGCGATAGAAAGACATTCTGACAACATGGAAGATATGATGATTTAAGAACAGCCCATTGTCTATGTAAGTTCTTAAATCCTGGATCATAGGTTCATAAATTAGTACTAAGCTAACTGCCCTTGCGAGCCATTTTAAGCTTAGCCATTTATCCCTTGTGAGACTCAAACCCTGCACCTTGTGTTTGTAAGGCAAACACCTTAACCATTAAGCCACCCTCCCAACCCTTTATCAGCATTATGGTGAATGCCATTTATGTGATATTGTGCAGGAGCACTATTTTTACCAAAGGTGACTTCATATATTTCTTTGTATTTAAGGTGAGACCATGATTCGAACTCTAGTTCTTAGTGTGATCAAGGTGTTGTCAGAGTATTAGTGAATCTGAGGAGAGTTTAAGATGTCATTAGCAGTTTTAATTAGCCAAAGGTTATCGGCATTTGCCTGTACTTCAAAGAAACAAAATTCAAAGTGAGGAAGGCCTAGGACAGAACCTTGAGGGATGCCAGTATTTAGACTTTACTTTTTGTAGAGGTTGCTATTTATCCTGATCTAGTATGTTTTGTTTGATAGTCATTTAGCAATCCAGCAAACCTCAAAATGGCTGATGTTTAGCTTGGATAGCTTATTTATGATGACAGAGTGGGCTGTTCAATCAAATGCTTTGGCTATGCCCTGATAAATAGTGTGAACAAGAAGTCCTTCACCTAAAGTGTTGTTGACATTTAAAAAAATAATTAGGCTGAAAAGGCATGAGCTATCCTTGACAATCGCTGAAGGTTCTATAGTCTGCAGATCTTGTATGCCTTTACTGATTAAGTTATCTTATCATAGTTAGTGATGTTATCCTGCATGCCTTTACTGATTAAATTAGTGTACTGTTAGTGCAGTTATCCTATATGCCTTTACTGTTTAAGTTAAAGTTTTGTGGATAGTGTAGCATGCCTTTACTGATTAAATTAGTGTATTGTTAGTGCAGTTATCCTATATGCCTTTACTGTTTAAGTTAAAGTTTTGTGGATAGTGTAGCATGCCTTTACTGATTAAGCTTCATAGATTAGAACTAGGCTAACTGCCCTTGTGGGCCATTTTAAGCCTAGCCAATGATCCCATGTGAGAACCAAACCCTCTACCTTATGTCTGCAAGGTAAACACGTTAACTATTATACTAACCTCCCTTAAATAGATTCACAGATTATTACTAGGCTAATTGCTCTCCCGGGCCATTTTAAGCCTAGCAAATTACACCATGTGAAAATCAAACCCTGTGCCTTGTGTTTGCAAGGTAAACATCTTAATCATTATCCCAATCTCCCAACCCATTTATACATTTAAGTTAGTGTATTGTGGTTAATGTAGTTATCCTGCATGCCTTTACTAATTAAATTAGTGTACTGTTAGTGCAGTTATCCTATATGCCTTTACTGTTTAAGTTAAAGTTTTGTGGATAGTGTAGCATGCCTTTACTGATTAAGCTTCATAGATTAGAACTAGGCTAACTGCCCTTGTGGGCCATTTTAAGCCTAGCCAATGATCCCATGTGAGAACCAAACCCTCTACCTTATGTCTGCAAGGTAAACACATTAACTATTATACTAACCTCCCTTAAATAGATTCACAGATTATTACTAGGCTAATTGCTCTCCCGGGCCATTTTAAGCCTAGCAAATTACACCATGTGAGAATCAAACCCTGTGCCTTGTGTTTGCAAGGTAAACATCTTAATCATTATCCTAATCTCCCAACCTATTTATACATTTAAGTTAGTGTATTGTGGTTAATGTAGTTATCCTGCATGCCTTTACTGATTAAATTAGTGTACTGTGGTTAGTGTAGCTATCCTGTATGTCTTTCCTGATTAATTTAGTACATTGTGGTTAGTGTAGTTATTGTGTATGCCGTTACAGATTAAGATAGTGGTTAGTGTAGTTATTCTGCATGTCTTTACTGAT
>NC_056741.1:840119316-840146816 GCF_019279795.1 Protopterus annectens
CTTACTTGACCAGTGCCATAATAAAATTGTAAAAGTTATTGCCAATCATCACTGTAGGAGACCATCACTGCATTGCACATAAGCAAGTTCAGTTGCTGGAATGAAGGCACTATTTTAACCTGCTTTCAGCTTGTCACGACTCTTAAGCTCATATATGAACCAGACAAATGTCCAAGTCTAAACAATATTCTCCAACTCTGCAGTCCCAAAAGATCACTATGCTCTTCTGACAAAATGTTGTTAACTGTATCTAAAGCAAACAATACTGCTGGAGACTTCCTATCCTCCTCCTCTCTCCCTGAAGCATCTTGCCTGATGGATACTCTACTTGCACCAATTGGCCTATTTGATCTGGCTAGACAAGAACCTTACAATCCATTCATTCCTTCCCATGGACTCCCATCATCCCTCTGTTCCCCAGTAAAAGTTGAGTGGTAAGGGGGGAGCCAGGTTGTTAGTACTAAGGGTGGTTACCCTCTAAGGGTCATTTACCCTCTATCTATGTGAGTATTCTTCTTCCTCCTCAGCGGCTCCCCAGATCTCATAATCACTGCTTCCTCAGGGGGAGGCATACCTGTCACGTGTACCTCATTACATGGAACATTCCTCATTTTGGGTTTTAAAAAGCTCATGTTCGTCAAAGTTCCACATCAAAAAGGTCTGTCGCACATTCAGTGTTAGGAATTGTTTTACCTGACCTCCATAGGAAATAGGCTTAAATCAAATCAATTCATCAAAAGAACTTTTTATAAGTAAATTTTAGCAAATTTTAACCATTCTGTGAGCTTCCTAGTTGAAGTTGTTAGTAAGCTGTTAGCAAGTGTTCCATATTTTGCCCATTTGTTCCACATTATGAGAGGTAGTGTTTCTCATTTTGGAGATGGAAGGTTGTTAGTTATGGTAGGATTGGGAAGTGTACTTCTGTATGCTAGTTTCTCCCTGTCTGCTTTATGCAAATACATTATGGTAGCACTACCTGAAACAGCTGAGAACTCCACTGGGTGACCACATAGTGCTCTTGCTTGGTCTCAGCAATAAGGCACTGCATCGACAGCCCCCCACCCCACTCCATCAATGGCTCTTCACTTCCGTCCTCACCAACCATCTGAAACAGGTGCAGAGTTGCTAGTCAAACTTGGGTCACTTATGATGTAGTCAGAGTTTTATCTCTCAATGCCACAGAGCTGTTTATACTAAAACACTGCTCAAAAGGAAAAGTATTTTGAGAGTTACAGCCATCAACTTCATACAACAAGAGTCAGGGATAAAACTAAAAATAATACGGTACCGTTTCATGGTTCTCTGTTCATTCAGAATTTGATACATTAAGAAGAGAAATTCTCTAAAGGACTGGAAATCTACAATGGAAATGTCTTTCATTATTTAATAAGTGCTTCAAGTCGGTCACAAAATGACTCACTTTAGGAGGAGCAGAGCAAAATTCTAACAGTGAATCAAGGGCAGTTGAGAGGTCAGGGAAGAAACTTGCCAAGTCACACTGAACACAAATGAAAACAGATGGAAGTTTATTTTGCATGCATGCATGCATCAAGACTAATATCTAGTTATGATACTTTTTGTTAGATTTAGTAAGGAGACACTATTCCCCCCACTAAACCCATTGTACTGGCATGCAGGTGAGAACTTTAGCAGTGGAAATGGGGTTTAAGCTCTTACTATCTCTCCTTACAAGTTAACATATGGTAGGATTGAGTTTATGCCCAAGCAGTAGTCCAAAAAGACATTATGCTGCCTTGCTACGTATGTCTTGTAAAATATACTAATATCAGAAAAGATACATAAAGACAAAAGCACAGTACATTTAATACAATGCAGATTAAACTAAAGATTTATTAAACAAGAACATTCCAGATGTTAAAGTGTGATTATATTTTATTCTGCATATAAAAATGCTACAGTATTATCTTACTTTTTTTGAACTCTAACATGAACCTGCAGTTCACTTTGAGTTTCTGAAGTTAGATGAGCTGGAAAGAAGCACCACTGCTGTAGAGATTTATGTGTAGTGTTCACTCTAAAAATATACAGTACTTGCCCTATTCTGTTAGACAGCTTTTACTTTTCTGGTCCACAAATAGTGAGACTGACATCTGTTGTAGGAAAAATGCCATGCTTAGCATTCCTAAGTCATCTCTTCTTTCTGTCTGTTAACCCCACTGGCCATACCTCTCAACTGTACATATTTTCACAAAATGTCCAGATTTTTGCCTCATATTTTTGGTCTGTTCCTCATAAAATAGTGGTTTTCTATAAAATCATCAAAGACTGAAGTCACTAAATAATAACAAATAATGACACACATTCGAGTTTTGGATTTTACATCCTTCAGAAAATAAATAACAATGCAAAACTTGTTATTTTTATCAGCTTTCTAAGTTTATAGCAGCAATATTTAAATTATGTCCCTATTTTTGGGCCTTTGTCCCCTCAATCTTTCTGGCATTTTCCCGATTTCTTGCACTGAGAGGTATGCCACTGGGAGACACTACCCCATGAACACCCAATGTATGTTATAGCCGTTTCTCTTAAAAGTACAACAATTTTGTAGGAAGATTCAAAAATACACATTCAGACTCTGTCTTGGGTGTTATCTGGGGATCACCAGTGGGTCAGTGCTGTGAAAAAAATGTAATTTGTGGTGAGCAAGGGCTGCACTTTATACAACTCTGTTTTCTTTTCACCCCCTATTAATATTTACTGTATTTCTTAGACTAAGTATTTCTCAGAACTTTATACAGCCTTATTTTACAAGCACTTTAGAGAGCAAGGATCTCTGTGCTGTTGTATCTGATATCACTAACTCCTAGAAATGTGCTGTTAGGATGTTTACCCTTGTATTCTTTTTCCAGAGTGTGTTTTTTCATACCATTAAGCTAATTTATTTTAATTATTTGAAAAAATATTGTGCTAAAAGCTTTTTTTGTTGCAGATGTTAGTCACTAAGTGCAGATTGTAGTTCTGCCTGTTTGATCATTTTAATTTATATGAAGGGTTGGCCCCCAACTAGTTTGCATGTAATATGGTATAGGTCTTTTCAGATTCTAACCCCTGTTGATCCCCTAGATAACACCCAATTAGCAAATAAAAAAAAAGTTAAGCAGTTTGCACAGCCATATAATGTTTAGAAAGGATGAGAGCTACAACTTCAGTCATAATATGAAATGGTCCCCACTCAGAAGGAAAGGTGGTTATTAGTACAGCCCGTGAAGCTCCTAATACCCTTTTTGCTAAGATCATATGTAATGGTCGCTCAACTACCTCTCGGATCTTATATTACAAGGCTCAGTGTTAAACTGACCTAATTAGAAAGATCATTACAAAATGCTGAGGTGTCAGGTGCTTGCTTTTCATTTAACTTATCTTACAGCAGTGAGCTGATGGTTATGAGTTTCTGAATAACCAAATTAAACTATTTTAGAGTAGATTGTTATTCTTTTTTTGATTGTCACATACTTAAGAATTAAGTCTGAAATATCACATTTTAGGGTAGAATGAAATTCATTTCTTAAATTACTTCAATTATCACATACTTAAATAATTCTGTAGTTTTTATATTATTAGTTTTTTATTCTTTGTATCATCACACGTAGTGTTTCTATCAACACTGCACTTTTATCACTAGTTAAAAATATCATGCAGCTCTGGTGTTGTACAGAGTTTCTGTTAAGAGTATCTCCGTTTTCAGTGTCTTTCAAGCTATGTTACCCACTTTAGAGGTTAGACAGAACGGTACCATATTAACATACTATTTCTGTTTGTTCAGATCTTCTCATACACTCAAGACTATGCCCTAGTGATCCAAAGAGTTAATATGCATTACTATAACAGATTTCTGAAATGCATGTTCTTAGCATGCAGTACTGCCCTTAGGTTGGGGTTCGTTTATCTATGAAAAAACACAATTTTCATATTCATACTTGCTTAATAACTGAAGCAATTCATAGTTTGATTTGCATGAGGCAGTACACTTCCTTTTTCTGGGGACAGTGGGTGCATGTCTGTCTGATGTCTCTATGTCTGTGTGTATATCTGTTTGTGTATCTGTGTGTGACTGTGTGTCTGCATGAGTTTGATTTTAAAATCATGACCACTGAGCATTTTAATTTTTTTTTCTGAAGGTAAAAAAAAAATGTTGATAAATACACACACGCGCACACACACACACACACACACACACACACACACACACACACACACACACAATTAATAATATATCTGCTGGACATAATCATACAGCTGATATTTCAAGTAGATCTGAAAGATTCTATACATTAATGTTGCTTCTTTGACTGACGTAATGATTTTTGATTTGTGTATGCATTTGATATGCTGTCTTTGCATCACATTGCATGTCACAGCTGAATAACACGTAGGTTGAAACAAATAGTCTGTGTTCTTTTGTTTTATTATTTTATACAACAAAACTATAAGATTATTTCCTAATAGCACTGGGTGGACTTGTTGCTTTACATGTGGCTATACCAGGAAATTTGAGAGAGGTAAGTTTTCTTAACAATCACTATTTATATTACAGCAAATTTTTTTATATCATATAAAAATTCATAAGCAGTTTACACATCCACATAGTGTGTCTATAAAGAGTCAAAGCTGTAACTTAGGTCAAACACTGGCAAGACAAACACACAAGGTATAATATTAAACAGTCCCAACTTAGATGAAAGATAGTTATTAGTGAGGCACTGTGAAGTTCAGTACATAGTCCACTTTGATTTTGTTGTAAAATACTGTAAATATATACATAGGGTAGGTACATCTGATACCTGGCATTTTTCAAGCAAAATGTAGGGTGTGCTCATCTGATAGTAGGTGTTACTAAAGTTAAAATGTAGATAAATATACAAAATATGTCCATGAGATGGTTGGTGTTTTTAAAGCATGTGGAAATAAATGTTATTAAAGTCAAAAACATAAGGTAGAAATCATTCTTTTGCATTAGGAATTTACATAACCTTGTAGTGCATTTTGAATATTGTATATACACACGTGCACACACAAAACGTACATCCACACATATAGATATGTATGGTATGGGCATGTATATGAATACATATATAAACATTTGCAACTTTTTCTTGAAATACAAAGAGAATTTGTTTTAACATACTACTGCTGCATTCTTACTAAGTCAGATTTATGACCTGAGCAAGCATGTTTGATTTCCCTCAAAATCAAATATGAATACATGAGCTATCTACTGTCTATTGTTATGCTATTGCTTATGTACAATTTATGAATTGTATCATGTTATATTGTGTTTTTACATATGAAATCTCTGCTGGTTATTTGTTTTATTGCTATGATTTATGGACAGTATCATTTTTGTCTATGTCTAATGGTCATGGCCACAATAGGTCCTCAAACCAGTTTACTGACCTAGTTAACAAACAAAAAATAACAAATAAATAATTTAAGTAAATAAAATATATTATTAATTATGGGAAAGCAAGCAACAATAATACTGGGCAGGATAGCAAAAGTGCCAGAAGACCTAAAACTGATCAATTAATGTGAGATACAGCATTACAAAAAGTTAATAAGATACTGTGAGCATTTCTGAAGTATGGAATTTTATTTATCAAATGGTAAAACACCAAAACATAGAAAAATCTCCAGACACAGAGCTCCTCATAGATCAAGGACTTAGCACTTCCATCACTTTTTTTCCCAGTCATCTTTACTAAATTCTCACATATGTCAAAGGCAATCTTGCATTTATATAAATGAAAAACATACAAAATGACACCACTTTAGTTGTAAACAGCTTACATCACAGACATCCTCAAAACAACTGTAGTTGCAAACATTATACATCACTTATAAACCTTCCAGTCATTGTCAGTTAGGCATTATATGGCTCATTCAAATCCTGCCTCTTAAACCTCAATCCTGTTCTGCATATATTGTTCCCACAATTCACATTTTTTCTATGTAGTTTGCTCCTTCCCTTTTCTAAAGATGCCAATTCCAGTTGTTTTATCTCAGTTACTATACTCACTACTTCTAGTAAAGTTGGTCTAGATTTTGATTTCCATTTTCTAGTAATTGTTTTTTTTTTTTGGCAGCCACCATAATCAGCAAGGCTTTACTGTGTCTAGGCAATTTTGATTCAGTGAGTCCAATCCACTCACCCACATGTCTGACAGAGCAGCCTGCAGGGAATCCCTGAAGTCGGCCAGCTCATTACACTCCCAGAATATATGTTCCCAGTTACCACTTTCTTGCCTGTCACATCTCTAACATTTGCTATCCACCTGAGAAAAAATTCTTTGGAGTCTACTTGGGGAATAAAAATACCAATGTAAACGCTTCCAGTCAAAGATCCTAAATCTTCTAGATTTTGTTCTATATTTGGGAGATATATGTATATCCCCCCATTGTTTCTTTGTGAATTGCTTATCCAGTCTCTCTTCCCAATCCTTTCTAAGCTCCTCTGATTATTATAGTTATCATGCAATACTTTATATGCTTTGCTAATTATTCCTTTTTTAATGGCAGCTTCTGTTCTAGATTCTAATAAAAACTCTGCCAGTGCTGGTCTTTCATTTAGGAGCCCCCTATTTCTTTCCCTTTGCCTATACTCTGATATTAGTCCTTGATAGGGAAGGCAATCTCTAACCTGCAGTCCAAATAAATTCTAGTTATTTGCTCCCAATACCTTGGTTCCATTGCCAGTTTTCTCCAATAAATTCTAGCCCCCTCTAATCTATTATCTGTATCATTGACCGTAGTCATCCCTGTCGGCAAGATCCTTTTTCTCCATTCTCATGATGGTTTGGTTCTTAGAATACTCCCTGCTATTTTATGAATATAATACTCTGTATAGCACTTACATCACTTTAATAAAGAATTCTCCAGGAAAAAAATATCAGCAGTGATATCAACAGTCCTAAACATTCCATCAAATTACATGACAGAAAATACCTACCAATCATATACTTACTAACAAACATACATGCAAATTCAAAAAGGTATATAAAGACATATACTAGATCAAAAACTGGAATTGAGAATATGTGAATGTAAAACATAAACATTTATACAGAAATATAAAAAAATCTCTCCATCCAATTCCTTTTTTCAATTTTAACAAACTCTTAATATTTAGATTTTCATTTAGCCTAGCTGATAACTAATATCATTGTTGCATTTAATTTACCAATGCATCTCCCTAAATTCTAAAAAAGCATCCTTGTTATCCATTCTACCATCGCCTTGCACAACTTAAGTGACAAAAAGACAATTTTCTGAATTTACCGCATTCACTAAGTCATTTGTAAAGCACACTGGTGCTATTGTTGCGGTTTATAGCATAATTATACTGTATATTTTTTACAAATTTTACTTTATTTTTTTCCTGTGTGAAATGCAAGGTGGGTTATACATGTTGCAAAGTAAGTTACCCATTTAGAAAGGCAACAGCAGTTCCTGTTAACTCCATGGTTCTTGTTCAAAACATGGGTAAACATAATTGGCCCCTTATTATAAATCCATAGTTTCTACAGAAGCCACAGGGATATTGCCCATATCATTTCATGGCAGTATGTATACTAGTAGGCCCTTCTTACAAGTTTTAGGGTTACAGATTTTCCTACCAACAAAAATTGGAAATTGGGTCAGGTCTTGCACCTGTGAACCTGGTCTTTTTTTGTATGGGGGTGATTATCAAATGGTAAGTTACCAACAGTGCATTTGACATTTTCTGATATTCAGCAGTAGTACTTAGAGACATTGCTGAGTCATTTATAAGTATCTGTGATACATAAAGAGACAATGATAGAAAAAATATATTCAACAAGATCCCATCTGTAGTATTGCTTACAGATCTGGAAATTTTCTTCATAGACACAAAGCTAGGATTGATGGAGTTCAAAGGTCAGTTGAAATTGTTCAGGATCTCCATCGATCCATTCATCTATTGAATGATCCACAACCCTTTTTTCCCATTTTAGCAGATCGGGTTGGGGTGTCACTTCAGCATCGACAATCATCTACAGCCACTGCTCACACTGCTGAGTGGCTAGCTCCACCACAGTTGTTCTTCCATACCACACACATTCGAATGCACACTCACACCTATGGTCAATTTAGAATGCCCGATCCATCTACTGCAGTGTCTTTGGAATGTAGGAGGAAACCTGAGCACCAGCAAAAGCCAATGAAAACACAGGGCATACAGGCTCCATCAAGGGGGATGGGGATTTGGTACTCATGGAAACTCCCATTTAATAATTATTTCTGTTTTCTCCACAGCTATGTGTCCATCTCATAGTGCCAAAGAGGGAACCAGAAAAAGTATTTGGCATATATAATCTAGAATCTTTCATACTGAAAGAAACTGATGGGGAAGGGAAGAAATTTGAGAAATGCAGAATGTTCATGAATAGTGCTTCTCTTCTAAATGGAAAAGTGCACAAAGTACATTGCAAAGACATATGCAAACCATTGCATATGGGAAGTAAAAACCCAGGAAACTTATATAAAAAATGTTTCTATCTCTGTGTACAACTTTCTGGAGTAAATGCAAGCAGCTCTGGAGACTTCATCTTCACAAAAATATCAGCTAGAGGCACTTTAAGTACAGTGCTGATAATGGTGTAGGGCCTAAATCAAAAACCTTGCAAGGAGGTTAATATAACTTAATACATATCTTTCAAGAGAATAGTCTGATGTAAATTGTAAATGCCTCAAGGGAATATCTTTTTGCAGTGATTTGTTTTAGCAGTTTGCCTTTAATGTGACCTCTGTATACAAATACAGCCAGCAGAATACATGAGGGTTACAGTTTTCAGAAGGTGGTAATTGTGAGAATAAAACAATATAGTCTGCAAACAGATAGAGGACTACCTGAGACAGTATGATGAAGCAGTTTTTCATAGATAGGGTAATGGATTATGGAAAGGATTTCCTTTAGACATTCTGGGTTTAAAAACACATTTAGAATTTGATCAAAAAGACAAACGGTAATTTTTGTGGAGCGTGCAAAGAATTAGATTGTCGATCTCCAGCTTAGCCAGTAAGCAACGAAATACATAAACTGTGAAGGTGACATGATGTTGCATCAGATGGTATTCTTTTTTGTGTTTCAATGAAAGTAATTGGTGTTGGCCATCCAGAGACAGTTTTTAATGATAAATTTGAGAGAGAGAGAATGTCTTACCTAAGCTCTTCAAAAAGTATGAACAGGCTGCAGGTTTAGTGACATCTTGTCTAAATGTGACTAATTTTGCCACCAGTGACACAGGTTCAGCTAGCAGTCTAGGTGACAGATGTCCACTTACAGGAATGATGCACATGACCAATGTCCAGCTCTTTTTTTTTTCTTCCAGGAGGAGGATTATGAGATTTGGGGTTGCCCAAAATGACTCCAATAGAATCAGAAGAAGAAAAAAAAAACTAGATGCATGACCCACAATCACTTAGGTAAACATGTATGGGATCAAGAAAGAATTCTATATTTAAACCCAGGAGACTAAGTTATTTGTTACACCCCAGCCACAATATGATGGGCCCTGACTGTCTCAAATTTTTTCCCATGCAAGGCAGTTCCAGTTCTGGACGTCGCAAGAATTTTCTCCCCCTGAGAAAAGGAGCCCATCTAGTGAAGGATCACATCATGAGCTCTCCATACTCAAACATGGAAAAAGCAAAGAAAATAAACAGACCAATTAGGAGTAGACAAGATGTTATTCATTGGTGGACTATAAAAATGAATGATAATATATTATTAAAATGAGTTAATTTGTTCCTGTATTGCATGTTAGTCACATTTTTCATTTTGCTGTTTTCACCACACATTTTTGTAAAACAATTTGCACTTACTCCTTCCAGTCTTGAAACAGTACCAGAGTCCTGTGAGAGCTCTGTAATCACTCACTAGTTCTGCAGTAATTGAAAGAATGTCATATAGAACCCCTCCATCCACCTAATGGATTCAGAGCTACACTATTGCTTAAACCTCTGCCCCTTGCTGATGGCCTGTAATCACTTCTCAGAACTAACTACCCTTGCTCCCAGTGGGTACACATTATGTTAAAGAAATGCCTTTCCTTTTGAAATAACACATTAAATTAGAGTCATTTTGCAGGTTGTCTTTTGGATCCCACTTTGAAATAATCCTACTTACAAAATTATGAAGACCCTTCTTATTTGCTTTTCTTTGCAGTACATTCTGGTGGCTTTGTCTGATAAAGTTTGAGCAAAGTGACCGTGTATCTTGCCATCCTGATATGCCCTGTCTCCAGCAGACACCAACTATAGAGGTTAAGCACTTTTTATACAGTTAACTTATTAGAATTGATGAGGGCACAAAACAACACTATTTATTTGTTTTGCCTTACCACTCCAGTTCCAACTCTCATTTTCTGACTACTACTCTTTCATGCTTTCACCAGTACTCAATGGACTAGCACCATTATTGTGGACAGAATATTGTCTGAAACCCTGGATATTTTAAATGATATGAAAAAGCCTTCATCTGAAATGTGCCCATTAGTAATATGGTTATAAACTTTCATTTTGTAGTTCCTTTTAGAGCTATCTGGACAAGTCTGAAGGAGTCATTTTTGACAATCAAGAATGCTACCTTCCCTAAAGGATGAAAGACTCTCTTTAAAGAAAATCATTGCATAGTAATTTTGTATACATTCAATTTATTTATTTATGCTGAAGCATCTAATCTTCACAATGTTAAGATCCCTATAAATTATACTACAGGTACCCCAGAGCGGGGCCCTTGGTAAACCTCTAAATCCTCCTTTAGTATTGCCCCAAGTCAAGGCATGGGTAGTGTGATAACCGGAGGGGCTGCCAGCCCAACTAGATAGAATTTTGTAAATAATTCTATGTCATTGTAAATATTAATATAATCCACAGGCTTGTTTGACAAATGTATGAAAACTGTGTTATGTGCTGAACTTCAAAAATGTAACCACAGTGCACCCTGCTGGAAGAAAGCTGATAAGTAAAGAATTTTACAACTGTGTGTGATCTCAAGCTCTGAGAAAGGATGTCTGCAGCTGGAAATTCATTCTATTGTCCTAAGACAGAGATAATTACTAGGTTTCACATGTAAAGTATATTTTATTGCTGTGGCATCCTAGCAGGTCCAGATAAAAAAGAAATGTTAAATTTTGAGTCTCTGTTAGCCTGGGAACTAAATCTGAGAAGTGACAAGAATGATGTAATCTGAGATGACTCAGCAGTAATGTGTATTATCAATTTAAGGACTGTCTCAGAAAGGAAGTACTTTGCACTGTAAGTAAGATATTTAGAACAGTAATTTCTCTTAGTGATAGATAAAAATAGTAAAATTAGTCTAGCTGTTTTCTATATTTATTTGAGACTATCCTACAATGTTGTTTTAAAGTATTTCCTGTGACTTCTGAACTCTCTAATTGTCAGAAGAAAAAAATCAAGCGAGTCACATCTGCCTCAGGTGATGAAAAACTTCTTTATTTGCAGCTAACCAGATTACAGCAGCATGTTGGCCAAGATGATCTCAATCTGATCAGCTTGTTTACTGACATCAACTTTTATACTTTCCTGTTACTAGCCAAAATAGCTTTTGTTACATTTCTAACAGTTGACAGTTGGCTATGAAAAACATCTAGGATCACAATTTACCTCAGAAAAGAATGCTTTACCTCAAAACCACAGCTAGTGTACAATGTTTACCTCAAAACCACAGTTAGTACAGAATGTTCAAAAAGGTACAGCATACTTAGTTCAACAGTGGTAGCTGGAATTTTCCACAGCCTGCCTCAGTAAATTAACTCTTATTCAGAAGTATAGAAAACAGATGTTATTCAAGTTCATAAGCAAACTACATATATCATAGGTAAAGCTCATCTTTAATAAACATGGTTCAATGACCTTTTCTTACCAACTCTTCAGCAAATAGCATATTAATTTTGCTAGATGGGAGAAAGAGACAAATAATACTATGTTTTAAAACTTTTTCTCTTAACATTTCCCCCCTCAAAACACTTTTATTTGTCTTTTTATTTCAGCAATATATGGCAAAAACTAAGTTTTTCTTTGCATACATTACTTCATTTGCAAGACAAACTTTTAAACTTCAAAACATTTGCAAAAGTCACATTTCAATGTATTCACTTTCACCAGTCTGTTGCAACTGCTGGTACATCGTTTTCGTAACAGCAGTATCAACCAGTCTTTGTAGAAGACCTCTGATACAGGGTATACAACAGCAACCACATACCACCACGATAGCCACAGCGACTCCGACGGACACCAGGAAACTGCTGATGAGATGACTCCATTTTCCAAACCACGCTTGTAGAAAGTCTGTAAAGGGATTACTTACCCCAGAGTTCTCTGCCAATTCTTCGGATAACATCTCCAAACCTTTCAAAGCTCGAGTGATGCTCCCATCAGGGGCAGTGTTGTTTGGGATGTACGTACAACAGAAAGTCCCAAATATCCTGCAAACTCCACCTTCTTTGGCCCGGAGCATATCCAACTTAATTCGATTCTGCCATGCCACCTGCGAAGTGGCCTCCAGTTGTTCAGCAATGCCTTTTAATGCATCTTTGGTATAGTTCGCAAAACGCTGCTGGTTATAGTAAATGTAGTTGATCCAGTCCACATTCTTATTAGGTTGAATCCAGACAAAGATGGATGCAAAACCAGCTGCTATTTGGTTTATTGCTTTGTATTCATCAGGCACGCCTCTTGGTACACCAATGCTATCGATGTAGACAATGCACTATCTTCCTCTTGAGTTAGGAGGATTTGTCATGCCATTTCTGTTTTGTCATCCCTGAGGTGCACACTTGGTCGTGCCCAAGTCACCCAATTTAATGTTTGTACCTGGATCTGTTGATCTTTCAACTGACTTTCAGACATTGTGTTCCAAATCATTACCTTTTTCGCCAAATCTACCTAATGTGTCCCCACTGCTTTAGTAACTGAAACATGCGGTCTATAACTTGAGCGATATAAAGAACTCATTTCCTTAGTCAAAGTACAGGTTACTACTGTATTACCTTGCATATCCCAAAACATATCATTCAAAATTATCCTTGCATACTTGTGCTTAAAGAGTTCTTTTTCAAATTCTTTATCCGGACCAGGGGCCTTATAGAACATTGTACAATGTAAGTGCCAAGCAACCTGTGACCGCTCCTAGATTTACTTAGAGCTAGATTGATCAACTCTGTATCAACCTTCCCCGAGCCATCTGAAATCAAGTCTTGTACTCCCTGTACTACTAAGCCATCCACTAACCTTTTTGCCTCAATATCTTTAGGTGTGGGAATTGCCGCTATTCCAAACACATGCATCAAATCTCTTCCTAGCAAATTAACTGGACAAACTTTTGATATAATTACCCTACACCTAACAGTTTGGATTGTTTGCGGATCTGTGACAGTAGAGGATGAGACAGTGGTTCCTTATAAATTTTCCCGTTTGCCGCTTTTACAAGGACAAACTCATCTGTTTCGCAGTTCGGAGGCAGAACTGCTGGACCCAAAAGTGTACGCGATGCACCTGAATCACATAAAAACTCCACTTTCTGTCCCTCAACCAAAAACTCTATCATGGGTTTCTGATCTAGATGCATAGCAATACCCAAATTTGCCAGGTTTATGACTTCACAGTCACAATCCCGCCCTTCCATTAGAGTGTTCTGACATTCATCGTAGAGAGTGTCTGCCTCTTCATTATCCCCATAATGAAGATGGCGCCTTTCTTTACTGTCATATAGTCATGTGGAGCCCTTGTTCGTAAGCTGTGGGGGATGTTGCCACTCTTCACAGTCGGAAGCGAAATGCCCACGTCTACCGCATTTAAAACATTCTCCACATTTTAACCTTTCCCTATAGGCTGAATGTCCTCCCGGTTCATTTAACGTGTCCCATTGCGGGCCCCCACATTTTTTTACACCACCACGGTGCCCTTGCCCCCTTTGGTGCTGTACTAGGAATATCCCACCATCATCCCCTACTGCCAGCACTTGTACTTTCTTTTTCTTTTTTAAATTAAAATATCGCTCAGCATGCCGTGCATATTCAAACAAAGGCTGCAGTCTACATGTTCTATGATCTACCATATGCTTAGTTATAAAACTACTTTTCGGAGCCTTACAACCTTTAAGAAAAGCATTTTTTCAATTGCTGTTCATACGGACTATCATTAGTCTGATCCTGCGGAATCATTATTCCACAATCGTTATTGAACACTTCTGTCAGTCTTACAATATAATGATCTACAGATTCATCATCATTTTGAATGCACTGATTTATTACTGTCCAATCTGCTCTTGGACACCACTTATCAGAAATTCTCTTTAACAGATCAGTGACTCGTGTGTCTAACACCCCAGAATTATGCTTTAATGTAGTGCCGTCATCTGCCATACATGTCCAAGTACCACAAACTAAGTGCCAATCTGGACCTAAGATTTGTCACACTACTTGTTCTACTTCTAAACCATTTAGATGCCAACTTAAATGCATACCAACTATGTCCTCAGAAAACTTTTGAAAATTAACCTTGGGATGAGGAATACCATCCGTAGCTCGTTTTATATCCTCTCTAGCCCAGAGACGATAAACTAAAATAGTTGGTTCTTGTCCAACATCTCCTGCTTGTGGGTTTGCAACTTGTATTAAGGGAAGAGCTTCTGAATGGTCAGAAAGTTTAATAGCCCAATGTCCTTGCCCTGCTGGTCCTTACCTTAACTGCATAGGTTGGTCTACCTGTTGCAAAGCAACCTTAGGTACTACGGGAATTTGTGGGTAAATTGGAGGGGTCACAACATTTCCTTGAGCAGCTAATAACCCACCCTGCTGTACAGATCCCGCATCTTCAGACTGATATTGAGGAGGTTCCCCCGGTATGGCAGCAGCAATTTCACCATACGGTGGGGCAGTTGCCTGCCTTTGTACTGCACAAACTGTGTGCTCATCCTCCTTATCTAAAAATAAAGCTACTTTTCCACTTGGCACCAGTGATCCCTTTTGATTTATTTTCTCTTTTTCCTGACACTGTTTTTCTCTTATAGCTCATTTATTTGCTTCTTCTAACCATTTTTGTGCTTGGGGAAATCCCAATTGTCTCTGCTTTTTAGTTCTAGTTCCTGCATCTCTTTTCAAATCTCTAACCAATTTTGCACAGGCATTCTTATTCAGTGTACCATCAAAATCATATTTCAATTTCCACTTCTTCAAAAATTTAACATTATTTTTGTTTAAACTTTTCATATACTTAGCATCAACATTTAAACAGGCATCACTCTCTCACTTGCAGCAACTTGAACCCATGTTTTCCTAGATTTCTTATTTTAGGACTGTATATTTTAGGACTGCATCAAAATTATTTTTACAGGGCTTATTACAAAATGGGGCTATCTTAACAGGGATCCTAGCAAAATAACAGGTAATCCTAACAAAATAACAAGTAATCCTAACAAAATAATCTTAACAATTATTCCTACCCACCCTTAACTAAAAATAAAACCCCTGTCGACAAGGTTAAATTAAATTAAAAGAAAAATGTTTTCATCCTACCTGAACCAGATGAGACTCCATTTCCCCTTTTGGTTCGGAAACCGTCCCTCAGATAGGGATCAGAGAGCGGCCGGCCTCTTTCCAACGACAAATCAGTCGGAGGGCTTTCCGTTGAGGGAATCTTAAGATGAGAAACCCTCACCTGCGCAGGTTTTTCGATCTCTGTGTCGGTCTGATCCATATCTTCGTAGAGGTTTCCGGTTCGAAGGACCAAAATGTCAGAAGAAAAAATTCAAGCGAGTCACATCTGCCTCAGGTGATGAAAAACTTCTTTATTTGCAGCTAACCAGATTACAGCAGCATGTTGGTCAAGATGATCTCAATCTAATCAGCTTGTTTACTGACATCAACTTTTATACTTTCCTGTTACTAGCCAAAATAGCTTTTGTTACATTTCTAACAGTTGACAGTTGGCTATGAAAAACATCTAGGATCAAAATTTACCTCAGAAAAGAATGCTTTACCTCAAAACCATAGCTAGTGTAGAATGTTTACCTCAAAACCACAGTTAGTACAGAATGTTCAAAAAGGTACAGCATACTTAGTTCAACAATGGTAGCTGGAATTTTCCACAGCCTGCCTCAGTAAATTAACTCTTATTCAGAAGTATAGAAAACAGATGTTATTCAAGTTCATAAGCAAACTACATCTATCATAGGTAAAGCCCATCTTTAATAAACATGGTTCAATGACCTTTTCTTACCAACACTTCAGCAAATAGCATATTCATTTTGCTAGATGGGAGAAAGAGACAAATAATAGTATGTTTTAAAACTTTTTCTCTTAACACTAATGTCATTGAGTTGAGTTAATAAGTATTATCTTGTATTTTTATTGTTTATTATTAAATATATTTAAACCTTTGAACTGTGGCTATTTTGTGTAGAGATATATCCTTTCCTTCCTTGAAACAGTCAACCTAGCACGTGAGAGCGGCAAATATGTATCTTCTCTTTTTCTTGACCTCTCAAAGGCATTCAACACAATCTCCCATTCCCTCCTCTTGTCCCAGCTCTCACACTTGCATCTAGCTCCCTCAACCCTAGACTGGTTCTCCAGCTACCTTTACACATGCCAACAGGCTGTACAATGGAATTAATCAACCTCTCCTTGCTTACCTACACCCACAGGAGTTCCCCAAAGATCAGTACTTGACCCTCTTCTCTTCAACTTATTCATTAACAACTTCCACCTCTCCATCCATGAAGCCTCAATCATCCAATACGCAGATGACTCCACTATCATCTGCTCAGTCTCCTGCCCCTCCAAACTTCTACTCAATACCCAAACAGCCTTCTCCAAAACTGAATTGTGGATGCAATCTCATCACTTGGCCCTAAATGCCAACAAAACAAAACTAATGATATTCACTCCCACCAAAACCTCCCAGTTCCACAAGGTCCAATTTTCCATCAAAAGCCACAATAACACACCTCTAGAAATCATTCCTAGTACTAAGCTACTTGGCATTACCATCTATGAAAACCTAAAATTCGACTCCCACATCCTCTCAACAATCAAAAAACCCACCAGAAAATTGGTCTCCTCTACAGACACAACTACTACTTTACTCCATC
Organism: Protopterus annectens; assembly: GCF_019279795.1. Lineage (NCBI taxonomy): Eukaryota > Metazoa > Chordata > Ceratodontiformes > Protopteridae > Protopterus > Protopterus annectens. Next base: position 840,136,469 of record NC_056741.1, read on the forward strand.
CTCCCGTCATACCCTTACATCTAACTTCCTTCTCCCCTCTCTCTTGTATGGTGCTCCCCTATTCTCCAACCTACAACTCGGCCTTCATTCTAAACTCGAGGCCTGTTACAACAAAATCTGCAAATTTGCAGCCAATTCTAAGAACTCTTCCCATCACTGTCACTCCCTACACACCCTAAACTGGCTAGAACTCCACAATCACCTAAAGTACCCACAACTTACAACAGCCCACAAACTCATCTTTAAACCAACAGAATGTCTCTCTCTTGCTAAATCTCTAACACCCTACACACCTACCCGCACCCTGAGATCCGCACCCTGAGATCCAAAGGCCAAAACCTCCTACATGTACACAAACCCATCCACCCACCTGGCAAACTACTACTATCCCACACCATAGTCATGCTACGGAACAATCTCCTCACAACACTACTTAATATACCTAACCACAACAACTTCAAATCCATGCTTCTCTCCCATCTCTCCTCCAAATGGGAATGTCCTTCACATGCTTCCACCTAAAACACCCACACTACTAACTCCACACCTAAAATCATTGTTTCTTTGCCAACTTTAACAAAATTCAGAAATCTTGTTCAGAACATCTTTCCAAAAATCTTTTGCATGCGTGCCTCTGGCCTACCTTACTCATATTCTCAAACTGACAAGCTCTAAATTGTAAACCAGTGTGTATATACAATTTGTAAAACTGTTACTCTTGTACAGACTAATATTGACACATGCTACTCACTTTATCTATTATTAATGTGGCAACTCTCTGTAATTCTGCCTTTGTAAGTTTACAACTTTTTTGAACCTATATCATATAATGATGCATATTCTGTATATTCAGATATATTATAATGATGCAAACCTATGTACTTTATATTATGTACTGGAGCTTTTCTCCTCGGGTCTCCACTGAAAATGGGCCACAAGCCCAGCTGGACTAACCCGGTTAACAAACAATAAATAAATAAATATATGCTCTTAGAGTACTTGCATGTATTTGGTGATACTTTATAGGCCTCTCCTAAATAGTCTTCAAGTCTCAGTCACACTTACCAATTGGATATCAGTAACATTGCACAGTAGAATTGGGCACCCTTTGGTAAGGGCCTTTAGAGTAGCTGATAAGAGTAGCTGGTGGCAGTGATTACTACGTTATAGCCTGGGCAGAAGGAGGCATAGCTAGTGAACCTGTGCCAGCCTTCCCCAGGAGTGTCTGTGTGTTTGTATATAAACCAAATCTCAAAGTGTGTGTGTGTGTGTGTGTGTGTGTGTGTGTGTGTGTGTGTGTGTGTGTGTGTGTGTGTGTGTGTGTGTGTGTGTGTGTGTGTGTGTGTCAGCTACTTGGGCAGGGACATGAAGCACTGGTTGGACAGAGGGGGTACTGGAGGTTTTGGCTTGACTACTCAGCTGAGATCTGAACCCTATAGCTGTGCCAGTGAGGAGTCTTATTGGGGATCTGGAGAGAAAGGGAAAAAACAGTGCTCTTAAGGGAAATTGTAATTTACTGTGTGTGTACTTGTTATCCTCCCAGTGTGGACGCTTCTCATTGGTGTTAGAGGTGAGGATTGAGGCTCCTTGATTACTGGGCCAGTGCATGGGTGTTACATATTAATTGTCTGGTAGTTGTGGGATATCAACATCAAATAATCGGTTGATAATGGTGAGTTAGCCACATTGCATATTAATTGACTTGTAGTGGTGTGGATAGTGAATTCCTGTAGCTTGTGTACAGTGATCACTGAAGGTGTTTTTGTACTCTAAATCAGCCACTTAGTGAACATTCAGAGTTCAGATCACAGCTGTTTTATTTCTTTTGTTAGCTTAGTTAGTCAGGGAGAGCAGGCAAGCATGTCAGCAGAGGAGTATGGCAAGCTGACAAGGAGCCAGTGGGCTGAGAAGTGCCAAGCTAAAGGACTGGTGCATGGAAACCAGACTAAGGCAGACATGATTGCAGCTTTGTTCACAGCTGCATCTGAGAATAGCAACCAGAAAGATGATAAGACTGGCCGTGGAGATGTACAACACTCAGAGAATGGACAGCTCAAACTTTCTACAGTGGACTTAAAAATCTGTCTGTAGCTAAAGAGACTCGAGTTGAAGGCCAAACATTTGGAAATAGTTGCAGCAGAGAGACTGAGGCATCTAGAGACTGAGAAAAATGAGAAACTGCTATGCCTGGAAGCTGAGGAGACGGAGAGGCAGAGGAAACATGAAAAGGAGATGCTGACTCTTCACCAGAGTCATGGGGATAATGGGGAAGGGAGTAACCGGACCTCCGAAGCACAAAAGGTCAGTAAATTTCTTCCACAGTTTACAGAGGGGGATAATTTTGATAGTTTTATTCATATGTTAGAGATGGTATGTAAACAGTATAATGTTGACCAAGGGCTCTGGGTATGGTTTCTGACCCCCTTACTCCATTTTAAAGCACTAACTGTTTTGTCCAAACTTTCTGACAATGATTTCTTAATTTATAATGCTGTAAAGAATTGTTTGCTAGTATTTTTTAAGCTAACACCTGAAGCTTATAGGAAAAAGGTGAACATAGATGCAAGGCAGATGAAAGTGTGTGCGAATATGTTGCTGAACGTAGCACTTATTTTCATAGCTGGGTGAGTGGATGTCAGGTCACCACTTTTGAAGGGCTGGCAGACCTTTTGGTGAGGGAACAAGCCCTTAGCACTTTGCCTGAGGACATGATGATCTGGTTAGCTGATAGACAATGTGCTACTTCAGATGAGTTGGGGAAGAAGGGAGACCTATACCTAGCAAGCAGGGCATCATTGCACAAGAAAGGGACACCCAGTGCTGCTCATGGGTCTAAGTGAACCCATGGTGAGCAGCTCAGACTGCCCCAACAGAATCTGCCAGTAGCAGGGGAAGCCACTAGTCCAGGTACATGTCCAAAACCTAGGGTTAAATGTTTTGAATGCAACCAGTAGGGGCATGTGGCAAATAGATGTCCATGGAGGCAAGGTGGGGAGCAAGAGGTGAGAGACTCAGTAAGTGGGAATGACAAAATGCCAATAGTAGGTTGTCTTGAGGCAACAGGTGTACCAAACTACCATCCTGCAGATGTCCTGATAGGGAAGGATTTTGATAAGGCAGTACAGTGTGTTAATGCACTTACATGCAGTCAGGCTTGCAGACAAGCATGTGGGTCTGGTAGCCTGGGAGAGACCCAGACAGCACACTTGCAGCCAGAACTGGTGAGGTGGTTTCTTCAGGGAGGGAGCTACCCTGTAGCAGTGAGACTGAAGCTGAGCCACAGCTGCTTGTGGGTACTGATGTTCCCTTGGACCGAGTGACTGCAAGGGCAGAAGTGAGTAAAAGTACCCAGGCTGACAGTGAGTCACCTCTGTCAGAGAATACCAGACTTCCAGTGGAAGGGGAGCTGGGGATGGTTACAATGAGAGAGTTGAGACAGGTTGAGCTCTCAGACCCTACATTACAAAGCCTGAGGCAGGTAGCTAGTGAGGCACCTTATTTTCAAGGGAAGGGGGATTCTGTATACTGGGACAAAGGGTTATTGTATAGAAAGTGGACCCCTCATTGAGAGCTAGAAGGTGAGAGAATACAGCAGTTGGTAGTGCCTAGAGCATACCATCTGCCACTTCTAGCCATAGCCCATGATATTCCCTTTGCAGGTCATATGGGCATAAAATATACAAAGAGACATATTATGCAGCTCTTCTATTGGCCTGGGATTTCCAGAGATGTAACAGGGTACTGCAGGACCTGTGAGAAGTGCCAAAAGGTAGGCAAGGCAGGAGACAAAGTAAAATGATGCCTTTGCCTGTGACTGAGGAGCCATTTCAGAGGGTAGCTATGGATATTGTGGGGCCTCTGAGTACCCCACGTTTCACAGGGAAAAGGTATATCCTAGCAGTAGTAGATTGTGCTACAAGATACCCTGAGGCAGTGCCTTTAACCTCCATTAAGGCAGAAAAGGTGGCAAATGCTTTGTTAGAGATTTTCACCAGGGTAGGTTTCCCAAAAGAAATACTGACTGACAGAGGTGCCAATTTAATGTCAGACCTGCTGACTTGTCTGTGGAAGTACTGTGGGGTGAAGCACCTAAAGACCATCCCCTACCATCCCCAGGCTAATGATCTTGTTGAGAGGTTAAACCCAACACTCATGTCTATTCTACGGGCATTTGCAGACTAGTTTAAGAGGGAGTGGGACAAATATTTGCCCCATCTGTTGTTTGCTTACAGAGAGGTTCCCCAGGTATCCACAGGTTTTTCACCCTTTGAGTTGCTGTATGGGCATAGGGTGAGAAGGCCTCTAGACTTAATTCATGATGAGTGGAAAAGTGAGTGTGAATCTCACAAGGAGTCTGTTGTGACATATGTCCTAAACCTCAGGCCAAGACTCAGGGAACTCATTGGCTTGCCCCAGGAGAACCTGGCAGAAGCCCAACAACAGAAAAAGGACTGGTATGACAGGAATCCTCAAGCTAGAGGGTATGCTGTATGGCAGCAGGTAATGGTTCTCATTCCTGTCAGACACCACAAACTGCAAGCAGCTTGGGATGGACCCTACAAGGTGGTAAGAAAGGTCAGTGTTGTTAACTACATGGTAAAACTGTTAGGCATGAGGCAGGAACGCAAACTGTACCATGTTAACATGATGAAACCTTACCATGATAGGGAGGCCCTTGTGCTCAGTATTTGCAGTGGACTGCAGGAGGAGTCTGAGGGAGATCTGGTGACTGATCTCCTCAGTGAGGCTCGGACTGAAACCTCAGTGGAAGGGGTAGCAATGTCCCAGTAGCTATTTCCTACCCAGGTTTGAGAAATCCAAGCAGTGTTACAGGAGTTCGGGGACTTGTTCACTGGGGAATCAGGATGTACCCACCTGGTGCATGCAGCACCATGTGGATATAGGTCCCCAAAGGCCTATCAGGCAGGACCCTTATAGGGTGCCTGAGAGAGTCAAACAAAATGTTGGAACTAGGGGTAATTCAGGAGTCCAACAGTCCCTGGGCCTCCCCAGTGGCGCTGGTGCCAAAGAAGGATGGCAGCACCAGGTCTTTGTGGACTACAGGAAACTAAATAGTCACATAGAGTCAGATGCTTACTCCATGCCTAGGACACATGAAGCCCTAGAGCAGCTGGGTGGGGCTAAGTATCTTACCATCATTGATCTTACCAAGGGTTACTGGCAGGTACCCTTGACTCCCAGTACTAGAGAGAGGTCAGCCTTTGTGACTCCTTTTGGTTTGTATGAGTTCACAAAGATGCCCTTTGGGATGAAAAATGCCCCAGCGACTTTTCAGAGGCTGGTAGATCATATCCTGGCAGGCGCAGGAGGGTTTGCCCTTGCTTACCTAGATAATATTGCCATCTACAGCCATTCCTGGCAAGAGCACCTTCAGCATGTCAGGGAGGTGCTGTGTGGACTACAGAGGGCAGGGTTGACCATTAAATCCAGCAAATGTCAGGTGGGTATGGCAGAGGTCTACTACCTGGGACATAGAGTGGAGAGTGGTAAGGTGGGCATGGCAGAGACATCCTACCTGGGACATAGAGTGGGGCCAGAACCTGCCAAAGTGGAAGCCATTCAGGCATGGCCTGCACCTGTTACCAAAAAGCAGATGAGGGCATTTTTAGGGACAGCAGGGTACTACAGAAAGTTTGTCCCCAGTTATAGTACCATTGCTGCTCCCCTCATAGATCTAACAAGGAAAAATAGGCCAGATAAGGTAGTGTGGACCACAGCATGTGAGAAGGCATTCCAGAAGCTTAAAGAAGCTTTGGGAGGACCCCCTGCAGTAGCCAGTCCAGATTATAGCAAATAATTAGTTGTGCAGTTGGATGCCTCTAACCATGGGGTGGGGGCTGTACTTAGCCAGATTTCTTCAGATGGAGAAGAGTACCCAGTGGTTTATCTCAGTCATTGGCTCCAACCCTGAGCTCTGCAGCTGTAGAAAAGGAATGTCTAGCCATAGTCTGGGTGTTTTGTGTAGAGATATATAAGCTTTTAGATACTTGCATGTATTTGGTGATACTGTATAGGCCACTCCTAAACAGCCTTCAAATCTCAGTCACACATCAATTGGATAACAGTAACATTGCACAGTAAAAGTGGGCACCCTTTGGTATGTGGCTTTAGAGTAGCTGATAAGAGTAGCTGGTGATAGTCATTACTACCTTATAGCCTGGGCAGAAGAGGGCATGACTAGTGAACCTGTGCCAGCCTTCCCCAGGAGTGTCTGTATACAAACCAAATCTCAAAGTGTGTGTGTGTGTGTGTGTGTGTGTGTGTGTGTGTGTGCGTGTGTGTGTGTGCGTGTGTGTGTGTGCGTGTGTGTGTGTGCGTGTGTGTGTGTGTGTGTGTGTGTGTGTGTGTGTGTGTGTGTGTGTGTGTGTGTGTGCGAGCTACTTGGACAGGGACATGAAGCACTGGTTGGACAGAGGGGGTATTGGAGGTTTTGGCTTGACTACTCAGCTGAGATCTGAACTCTATAGCTGTGCCTGTGGGAAGTCTTATTGGGGATCTGGAGAGAAAGGGAGAAACCAGCCCCAGAGTGACTGTGATCTCTGTACTCTTAAGGGAAATTGTACTTTACTGTGTGTTTATTTGTCATCCTCCCAATGTGGATGCTCCTCAACTGGTGTTAGTGGTGAGGATTGAAGCTCCTTGATTACTGAGCCAGTGCATGCATCACAGATAGTAAGGTCTTAACAGCACAGGGACAAACTATTTCAGTGTCTCATGCTTGGTCATTTATTTGAAGGGTGATAGAGCATCCAGTATCTGTCAAGAACTCTCCAGGCTCTCCAACTCTCCTCAATTTTCCTCCTTCATACAGAAGGATATGAAATTAAATCACATGCATATTAAAAAGTCACATCTATAATCAAATTTGTTTGACCCTAACTGTATGTTACTGGGGATGCACCATCCATCAGTCCCCCCAGATGCCAATGCGATATAACACTCCATATCCTTGCTTCTGAAGAAGCAGATTTCTCCACTAGGTGCTCAATCCTACCCAAGCTAATTAACTTTATGAATCCAGGGCTTGCTTCTGAATGGTAGTGGCAGCAGTAGTGATTGGCATATGTGCCTGCACCACTGAGCAATGACAAGTAATCCAGTAAATGTGAACATTTTTTTTCTAAATGGTTTCCAATGGTTTTACAGTGGTCTCAGATATTTTAATTTTGCTTTTTGTATTCTTTACCTCTAGATATCCTTTCTGTATGCTTCCCTGTGAATATTACCATGCAGAGAGAGGTGAAAATTAAAACTACTGCAACACATTATTTCCACAGGTTCAGCATTTTTAAAGAACCTATGTGACAATGTAACAATAAAAAATAGGAATGCAAACTGCTACCAATAGTCCCTACCGGTCTCCAAATTGAAATGGTTGCACTTAAAATGCAGAGTGCCAACAAGACGAAAACAAGTCCAAAACTACAGAAGAAGAATGAATCTTGAGCATCACTTTTCTCCTTTAGACTTCTGTTTTGCAGGGCGGCAAGCCCCCCTGCACCCTCTTCAATGTACAGGCAAGCTCCCCACACACCCCAAACTTATATATACCAATTCTCAGATCATCATACCTCAGAGAAAAGGGAAAGTTCAGAGAATGGCCATCTCAGACTTGGTATATGTAAGTCGACTTTTTCAACCATTCAGTCTCTGTATTTCAAGACCACCTCTAGCAGGTCTTCACATTTCAAATGATTACTGTGGTGGGCTGGTTTGGCTGTGAACTTTCTTAGTCTGAGCATGTTACGTGATTTATGCAGAACGGCTGAAAAAAGCTTCAGGAGCAGACAAATTTAAAACAAACTGAGTGTAATCATTCCCCAGCTGCAAGGAGATATCCTAGTAGGGATGTGGAAGATGTGATTAGCTCTTTTCAGCATTATTTAATGCTGATAAATAAAGGCAACATGTTTTTTTTTTTTTAACTCGTAAGTGAAATGATCATTCTAAGATCCTTTTCAGGCATGACCAGGGTCATAAGGGCAAAGGAAATACACATGGATAGTTTAGATTAGATGTAGGCTTGTTTCTATTATGTTATCTTTTTCTCACAGTACAAAATTCATTCAGAATTGTTGGTGTAATGTTGTGGTACTGCATTCTGCAGTATGAGTTGCCCACAGGTTGCCTTTGGATATGAAGTGAGTATGGGGGAGGGGGAACAGCTTCCACATGGTAAGGAGAGCAAGAGAGCCTTCTGCATGGATAACATATTATATTCCACACCAGGAAATACTATGCACTACAAGTATTGATCTTCATTTATACTTCATTACTTAGTAAGTAATGGTTATTTTCTTGTGCTTATTCTGTAGATTAGTTATTTTGCCACTTCAATATCTGGGTTCAGATTTGCAATCATAAAGAACCCTTTTGAAACACAGAAACTTGTTACATGATAAGGAAAACTGTGTAGTATATGCACATTATGTCAGTAAGGTTCTCCAGAGTGTGCCAAAACCTACATTTGTACTATGTAGAGTGTTCCAATATGGAAAAGCCATCAAAGTGCACTGCAAACAATGTTTTATAATATGCTACCCTTTACACTTAGGCTTTTTAACATTTGCCATGCATCAGTGCCACTTTGTTATTATAGCTGGCTTCTCAACACAAAGTGCCATACTGCTTTTAGAGTATAATGTTTTCTCAACTGAAGTTTTTCTGTGCAACAATTTCTAAACAACAATTACCGTTTTTGTCTACTGAATCAGCTTGTTTTTTTTACTGAAATGACTTAAAACTGCCAGTATACATATTTCTAGATATTAATGTAATAATTCATCCTGTGATACATGCTTTATCCATTTCTAGGTCATATGGCAACATAAGCCTATCCTGGCACTTTATGGGTGCAATGCAAAAAAATGAATATGCACACACACACACACACACACACACAGATCATATACACCTATAGGTATTTTGCAAGAATCACAATTTCATTACATGCAAATATCTATAATGAGAGGGTAAATGGACCACAAGCATAAAAACACACAGACAAAGGGAGGACATGCTAATGTTTCTTAGGACCACACAGCTCAAAAAAATCTCAATAGTCTAGAATTACAAACGGAGAAATCTATTTGAAATATTTAAGACAACTACTGTAAAGCAAAGTTACTAACACGTTTATATATAAACATATATTAAGAATTTTGACGCAATCCAGAAGTACACATCTATCAAATAAGCCATGCCCTTGACCAGGTGAGGCACACCTTAAAGATAAATGTTTGTGCTTACTTGGCACATCCATGTTTTTACCTGTCATGTATCCTGGTGAGGAGTGGAAAAATCAGCTTGTCTAACTATTGTACAGACATGGTACATTCACACATATTTTCTATCTTTCTTTTTTCCTTTCAAATAAATAATTGTATGTGTTGTTACATGTTTATTTGATATTATAAACAGTGATTATTAATAATGCTTATAGAAATTTCCAATTATTAGACTTCCATTTCCCATTGCATTCTGGTAATATTCATGGTCATCCTAACACATCTTCACAAGTGTTTTACACTTCAAAATATTTTAGCTGATGTTTATTTATGGTATTAAAGTATTTAAGTTATGCACATTATTTTCAATTGAATGATCTTAGCACAGATAGGTAATATGCTAGCTAGCTCACAGGCTTTATACTGGTGAAACATTTTTATCTGTGGATTAAATACACAAGTAATGTGGGAGAAGCTATTTTTCACTGAATGAGTAGTAACACACAAAACACCGTCCTTTCCCAACAACACAGATAGGATTGTTATCCTAGCAGACAGAAAGAAGTAATCCTAGCCACGTCCTTCAAATTTAGACACTCTGGCATAATCCACAGTAAACCTTGAGTCTTATTTAAGGTGTTAATTTACCTGCATTTGTACTTCCTAACCATTTCTGTCTCTAGACCAGCTACCACCCTTTCTCATAATTTTCTCTACTTAAAAACCTTAGCTTGTTGGCAGTTATTAGCAGATAATGTAAATGTGAGTAAGTCCCACCACCGGATGGGTAGCAACAGTAAACTTCTTTTATCAGTAATGCGGTAACACCATGCAGTCAGAAGTTACCACAACTGACTCTTCAACATTATATGTAACCATATATAACACTCACATGCAGATACATATTTTCAAATTACATAGTATGGACTAACAAGAAATGTACAGTTCTTTCACTCTATCCATTTTTTTACAATTTTAGGGATGAAAGTGCTGCTTTTTAGACATATAAATACACAGGAAGTTTTGGTGACAAAACAAAGCAAAAGGTGAATATCTTTTTTCCCTGGACTATTCAGAATTAAGGGATACAAGACACATGC
>NC_056741.1:840151816-840294316 GCF_019279795.1 Protopterus annectens
GGCATCTGTTTGAGGCCGGTAATCCTCTTTGTGAGGTATTTCTGCGGCCTTTCCAGATGTTGTAGATGTCTTGTGAGGTACATACCAAAAGGGGCGTTGTACTCTGTAATGGGTCCAATGAGTGATGAGTAGAGGGGAACAATGACCTCTTTTTTCCTGGATGAGAAACCTTTTGTGATGAGGTGTGCCATGTAGAAGGATTTCCTGACTACTGTGGCGATGTGATTATCAAAGGAGAGACTACTGCCCACCTGTGTCCCCAGGTCTCTTATCACACTTTTTGTGTTAAGTAGACTATCGCCTATGTGGTAGTTCATGGGTACAGAGTTTTTACCAAAAGGGATGACAATGCACTTTCTGGCATTGAGCTTGAGGCCATGGCTTTGACACCAGGCATCTGTCTCAGCGAGGCCCTTTTGTAGGATGTCCACATCTTTTGGAGTTTTGATTATGGCTCCAAGTTTTGCAGGCCAAAGACCTTCTGTGTTAGCCTGTACTTCAGAGAAGTAGATACCAAACAGGAGAGGACCCAGGACTGAACCCTGTGGTACTCCACTTGTCACTGGTCTGAAGTTGGATTTGTGTGAGTTCTGTCAGTGAGCCAGTTGGTAACCCATCTTGTGACATAGGGATTTATACCTAGTTTAGTGAGTTTGTCTATAATTCCAGAGTGGGGGATCATGTTGAAAGCCTTGGCGAGATCTAGATAGGCTGTGTGAACTACCTTACCCTCATCTACACCTTTGGTGACTGTTTCAAAGAAGTCTATCAGGTTTAGGAGACATGATCTGCCTTTTACAAACCCGAACTTGGTGGGGTCCTGAGTTTGGAGATTACCAATGTCATTGTTTATAAGTTCCATGATGATGCGTTCCATAGCCTTGCAGACCAGGTTCATTAGGCTACTGGGGAGGTAGTTTCTGGGGTCTGAGGTGGCTCCCCCTTTGTGGAGTGGGATAACCGTTGCTGTGCACCATTCAGTGGGCACATAGCCTGAGGTGAGGCTATGACTGAACATGGTACTTAGGTGGGGTACCAGTTCGTTCTGTAGTTCATGTAGAACACAGCCTGTGATGTTTTCAGGTCCCATGGATGCTGTGTTCTTGACTTTGGAGAGCGTGGTTTTTACCTGTGCAGCCGTGATTACAGGAGCTTTGCATTCTTCTGGTATAGAGATGAGCTCTTTAGGGGATGATAGGGGGGTAAAGTTAGCACTGAACCTATCTGCCAGGATGTTGGCAATATCAGTTGGTTCTGTATATTCAGTGCCATTGTGCTGTAACTCAGAGCAGATCTGAGTGTTGCCATTGAGATTCTTGACATAGCTATATAATGCTTTGTGGTTGTCTTTAGAGTCAGTGGCGATTTTGTTTTCATAACTAGCTTTGGAGGATTTTATGAGGGATCTCAGCTTCTTACTGAGGCTGACCAGGGCATTTCTCCAATCATGGGATTTTACTCTTTTTTGCAACAGTTTCTTTCTTCTGTTGTAGAGTTTGTTTATGGCAGGGGACCACTAGATTGGCTTTCTTTTTTTGGAGGATAGCATCTTGGTTCTGTTAAGGATTGCATGATCCATGCACTTGTGTAAGTGCTTATAAAGTGCATTTGTGTAGGATTCAGCAGTCATACCTCTATTGTCCATCAGCATGGGTGTCGTGAAGTTTGCCACTTCTGTCTTAAGAAGCGTGAAGTTGGCTTTGGAGAAATTTTTTACTGTGGTTTCCCTAATGGGGGGTGGGGAGGGATGTGGATGTCTAGGGTGATCTGACCAACGAGGAATTGACCACTGGTATGTAGCACCAGTTGCCCATGTTGGCAATAACAAGGTCTAGGATATTGCTGCCCATGGTGGGGGTGTGGATAAGTTGATCCAAGGCATTGGAATTTATGAATTCCAGAAAACGTTGAGCACAAGAGTTGGTACATGAGTAGTTTTCCCAGTTAATGATGGGGTAGTGGAAATCGCCCATTATTAGGGTGTTAGGTTGTACTCTAATATTTTCCAGTGTATCAAGAAATGAGGAGTGGGAATCCTGGGGCATGGTGGGGGATCTGTAGCAAGCTACAATTTGGATTGCGGTCTTGTCCAGAGTTAGTTGCACTTGGATAATCTCGGATGCATTATGCTGAGCAACTAGCCTGGAGGTGTGGATATCCTTAATGAATATGGACATGCCTCTGCCTTTATTGTTTTGGTCCAGGTTAGGTGGCTGAAAGGTGTGGTATGAATTATAGCCTGGTAATGCAGAAGTACTCTCTGGAGCCATTAACCACATATCTGTCACTGCACAGATGTCAATGTTCTGCATTTTAAGGAGTGCCTCGAGTGAGTGCATTTTGAGGTTTAGACATCTAGCATTGAGTAGCAATACCCTCAGATTCTTCTTGCTTGTACCGGTTACAGTGGTCAATTTGTCATTTGAATCTTGCCTACAAAAACGCATTATAGGGGTGGCTAGAGCCTTAGCCAGTATCCGGAATCCCAGGGGCGACAGGTGAAGGCCATCTCTGGCAAAGCATCGTGGTTGTGTAAAGTACGGAGCTAAAATATTACCACAGCAGACCCTGTTGGAAAAGAACAGGGATGTACCTGCACTATTGTGACTGTTTAGATGTATATGTTTAATAGAAACTAGGACATAGAGGGTTAAATTGCAAAACTTCAAGAAAATAAGTTGAAATTAAATTGTTTTATGATTGTGCTATAAATGTTATCTCTCAGTTTCAGTGCAGTACCAGACAGAATATCTAGAGCTAGAGCAGCTGGAAAGATCTGACAGATATGTATTTTTCACAGGAAGATGCTAGATGCTACAAGGGGGGGGGGTAGCTTGGGAACTAAAATTCAGATGACAAAAAGTGAGTTCATCTAAGCTAACCCAGCAATAATATTTGATATTAATTTAAGAATGCTGTCAGAGAGAGAGAGAGAGAGACTGGGCATTTTATACTTTGCCTTTCACCTAACAAGAAGATCCACTCAACACCACCTTCTGGACTTGCCTTGCTGTAAATAAGTTTCTAGGGCATAGTAACTCTTTTAGAGTTAGATAGGAATATAATAAAGTATAGCTTAGATGTTTTCTTTATTTATTTGAGACTGTCCTGCAATGTTGTTTTAAATATTACCTGTGATTTTGAACTCTGAAGTTACTGTGTTGATTTACTGAGCATTGTCTTGTTCTTTTATTATCTATTATTAAATATATTTAAGCCTATCTTTGTGGCTGATATCTGTGAGACATATTTAAGTTCTTAGAGTACTTGCATGTCTATTTGGTGCCACTGTACATGCCACTCCTAAATAGCCTTGCTCTTGATCAGACTACCATTTGGATTAATAGTAACATTACACAGTAAGATTGGACACCCTTTGTTAAGGGCCTTAGAGTAGCTGATAAAGAATTGGCTGGTGGCAGTTGGAACTACCTTATAGTCTGGGCAAAAGGGGGCATAGCTAGTTAACCTGTGCCAGCCTTTCCCAGGTGTGTGTGTGTGTGTGTGTGTGTGTGTGTGTGTGTGTGTGTGTGTGTGTGTGTGTGTGTCTGTGTATAAATCAAATCTCAAAAGAACTGGTTGGACAGAGAGGGTGCTGCAGGTCTTAGCTTAGCCACTCAGCTGAGATCTCCACTCTATAGCTGTGTCAGTGGCGAGTCTTATTGGGGATCTGGAGGAAGAGGGAGAAACCAGCCCCAAACTGACTGTGATCTCTGTGTGCTCTTAAAGGAAATTTCACTTTACTGTGTGTGTGTACTTGTCATCATCCCAGTGTGTACATCCCCCACTGTTTCCAGTGGTGACAATTGAGGCTCCTTGATTACTGGGCCAGTGCAGGAGCGTCACATAGGGTACCATTTCACCTAAGACCAGCCCTGGCCCTACTCAATTACCTAGATTGATCTGGCTCAGATTTCACTTGATCCTGATGATTGACAAGTCAGTCTCTACCAACCTATAGAATGCTAATGTCCCCATTACATAATACCCTAAGTGTATCCTTTCCTCACACTGATCCCCTAACAAGTGATACGTAAAATATAACACAGAAATTGTCCATCAGTTAGTAACACTTCCCACTACAAACCTGAATGACAAGTAGCTAGTGTCTTGTCTGGTCAAAACTGTTCCCATATCTAGAATTCACAAGGAAGAACAACAGTGTAGGAACTTTTCTTAAGTGCAAATTTTTAGATCTCCAGATAATTCCATACTATACTTGTATTTGATCAGAGAAAGCTCACATATAGCAGTCAAAAGTGCTAATCAGTGTTAATTTTATAAAGTTTTATTTTATTCTGCAAAGAATTTTATTCTCAATTGATTCATGTAAACGTTTGGATTTCTTGTGCAGAACGCAATTAAAACTAATTCCTGAAAAAGAAGAAAGACTCCTTGTATTTAATTTGCAAACAATTGGTTGTTTAACAAATTTCAAGCTTTTTTCTTCAGCAAGTTTAAGTAAGTTCTTCATTTTGTACACTTACATATATTTTCTGAAATGGGTTATTCCTTCCCTGCTTTTTTTAGCTAATAAGTATTTCCAGTGGTATTCCTTTCCCTGAAATAAATGTGCTAATCTGCAACAGCAGAGCTTTCTAGTGATCAGTAGTTATCCCAAGATCTGAAGAACTATTATAACCTAGACCCTGGAAAAGACATCCATTTCAAGTGCTTCACTATAACCAAAGAGGAGAATGACTGATCAGAGCTACCTCTCTTAAGTCTTTTTTTAATGTCTTGCTTTTATCTCACATAGCTACATTCATATAACTCCGTGATACATAACAGAATCTATACCCCAAATATCTTGTATATTTTGAATCTTTTTTGTACTCTTCTATTCTTTGTTTGTGAGGCCACTTATGTCACAAACGTTCTGCTTCTTTATATTCATTTTCAAATCAGAAACACTGCTAAACTACCTCAGACAATCGTTTCAAGCTGGCAATGAGTGGAGAAGTATATCATGGATATCACAATATTATTCATGTACAGTTATAGCCTCTATTCTGTAAAGCCTGTCTGTTTTTTTACAGGTCATAGTTTTTATCAAATATGTTATTCAAATATATTAAGAGTCAAAAAATACAACTGAAGACATTAAACAACTGTGGCTACTACCTCTTGGAATACCCAGGACCTCGGAGACTCTACTATTCACCTCCACTTAGTCACTGGGGATCGAAGTCCCCAACACAAAACAATGACCAAAGTCTGTCCTCTGCAAGATAGCTTGCAGATATTCCCAGTTCAGTTGGACAAATGCTTTCTTACAATTTGCTAAAACTACTATTAGAAGTCATTGCTTCATTCATCGGAATTTATTATAGTAATCATGTCTATTACTATTGTAGCACATAGAGTGCTATGATTATACTCTTAATTCAGCAAAAAGATAATTTTCTTAAGCATTTTTCTGATGTAAGAAACATTCTTATCAAAGTTTTAAGTATCTCTTGGCACTGTTAACGCTAGTCTCATGTAAGAGCGTAACAGAAGCTAGTACCAGCCAATACACAGCAGAGGAGAGAAGATAACATGGCTTTAAAAGCTGTAAAGCATTTCTTGTCACAAAAAAGCAAGGTTGAAGTGTTTAACAATGTTTAAAGCCAGTCATTCATCAAAGAAACATTTAGCTTCTGACCACTGTGTCTGTGGCAGCACTAAGTGTTGTGCAGCCTCCAAAGCTGTAAAACACTTCATACTCTGACAATGTGTTTTTTTTTTCTATCGGTTATTACACTGGAACAACTAAAGCTCCATGTACTGCAACAGATTACAATTGGGTCTCTAATATCATAGCTCAGTTGCTGTACATTTTTGGTAAAGATGTCAAGATTTATCTCTCAAGATTAATTTCCCTTTGCTCTCAAGGTGAGTTACTTGACATCTATGTCAACTTTGTTCTGAGCAGAAGCCCAGTCATAATCTTATATGTTGCTGGATTGCTAGGAATGATACCAGACTGATACAAAAGGACTGGTGGTGGAAGAATCTGAATCGTTCTATAGCAAGTGATTTTATAAACATGTTATATCAGGAGAGGCCATTTGCATGTCATTTTAATGAATTCCATAAGAATGAGTTAATGAATTTAAATGTTACTATACTAGAACAGGTTCATATTTATAATAGTTGTGATGCATTGGTTACAAAGAAATTATAATATAAGGAAAGTATTTATATAATGAAATTTAATACATTGGCATCTAATGGGTTAAACCAGAGCTGTAATTGAAAAAGTGTTCTTATTAATTTACTATGATGTCATAATTAATTGTGTGTGTGTGTGTGTGTGTGTGTGTGTGTGTGTGTGTGTGTGTGTGTGTGTGTGTGTGTGTGTGTGTGTGTCTGTGTGTGTGTGTCTGTGTGTGTGTGTGTCTGTGTGTGTGTGTGTGTGTGTGTGTGTGTGTGTGTGTGTATACTGTGCGTTGAGTGTATCAATATATATATATATATATATATATATATATATATATATATATATATATATATATATATATATATATGGGTCCCCTACAGAAGAATGACAGCTGAGAAGACCAAAACCCACATAACCGACACCACATGGTTGACAATCAAAATGCCGACAATGGGGAAACGGTATGTCTCCATAGTGCGGAATGGAAAGATTTCCATTCCTGCACATAGTGCGATCTCGGAGTTGGTATATTAATGTTACCTGGGAGGCAGAGCCCCCCACGGGGGGTGCAGGGGGGCATAGCCCCCCTACCAGCACGAAAAAGGAAATTTTATTTTCCATTTTTTTTGGGTGCAGTAATTACGTTGTCTGTGTTTCGATTGTCGACCATGTGGTGTCGGCTATGTGGGTGTCAGTGTTTTGCACTGTCGTTCTTGTGTAGGTAATCTATATATATATATATATATATATATATATATATATATATATAGATATGGAACACTCGAGAGAGGAAAAACGACTCCAATACAGGAATCCACTTAAATGAAAGATTTATCGTCAACCACAGTGCAGATAGAAAGGACAATGAGGCACAAACCAGGAACTCGATGCAGATACTTAGTAAAAATGATTTATTCCACAGAAAAGCACACCGACTGAGCGCTTTCACCAGGTAAACTGGCTTCATCAGAGTCATAAAAAACACACCCAGCATGCTACTCTTAAATACCATTCCAATTATCAATTATTCAATTAATAGATGTTGATTAAAACAGCCTTCAACAACAATCTGTAAGAATATTGAACTGCTAACATTTTTCTATTCTAAAAAGCACAAACCAAAGAAAAAAACATAAAATAACACCATTAAAATACCATTAGACCTTGACAATATTACATTTGAATCAAAAAATTAATTTAAATTGTAAACTACATAAATTTACAGAGATAGTATATAGTACTATTTTAAATTACTTACAAAATTCATAATTCATAAGTACTATATGATCTAAACATTTACCCTGCGACTTCTTACAAATGTGAAAAAGTTTTTTTAAATTTTTTAAATAAAATTAGCCCTATGTTTCAGTAAAGGTTTCAAGGAAATACTCTCATTGATCCCAGGAAATTTTGTGGCATTCAATCTAATCTGCCACTCCATTTCACGTAGTGCTACATAATTGTTAATGTCACAGTGGTAACTTGATTTGACCCTATCAACTATAAAAAATAAAAAAAATTTAAACTCATAACACCCCTTAGAGTGTATAAAAAGTGCATTGTGTTCATCCCTTCTTCTGATAGAACCACAATGTTCTCTGATTCTTTCTTTCAAACTTCTCGTAGTCATGCCGACGTAAAATGCATCGCATGACATACAAGTAGCTATGTAGACACAATTCCTAGTCTTGCAACTACATAATCCAGGGCAAGCAATAGTACGCCCAAAACCAGCTATAGTAAGATAAGCCCCTTCGGCTATATACCTACACCATTTACAACAACCACATTTGCCCATAAGAGATCATCTATAGCCATTCTCATTCCTTTCCAAAATATCCTTCAAGTTAGGCCCCCTACTATAAACAATAGCAGGGGCATTACCCAAAATTACTCTCATGTCCCTACTCAAAAAATGGTTCCAAAGACCCCTCAGACTTGAACATATGTCAGATGAGGCGTCATTGTACTTCAAAATAAATGTAGAACCAGTCCCAACAGTACTGTCACCTGACATCTCCTTGTTCACGTTGACAATATGTGATGGAGTAACCATTGTTTTCAAAATTGGGGTATATTTGCTGTTCCTCTTTTTGTAAACCTCTCTTTTACTTTTGATTAACAATGCTAGCGGATAACCCCTTTCAAGGAATAAACCAATGAGCGTGTATATCTCATTTTTGAATGTTGTGTCATCACTAATTAACCTGGATAAACGAACCATTTGGCCCTTCACCAAACCTTTCCTTTGATGCAATGGGTGACAACTTGCAAAGTGTAGCATAGAGTTTGCATAACTGGGTTTCCTATAAATATTGCTATTGAGACCCGCATTGCTCTTAGAAATCTTAATATCCAAATAGTAGGCATAATCGTGACTCCAGTTGTAAGTAAATTTAAGGAACCCAGAACTGCTATTCAAATATGCCATAAATTCTTCAACACTTTGTTTATCCCCCTGCCAAAGAATTAACAAGTCATCAAGAAATCTATTATAAAGTAGAATGTTTTCAGTAAATCTAGAATCAAAAATGTATACTTTTTCCCAAGCCAGAAGGACCAAGTTAGCAAAAACTGGGGCACAGCGATCCCCCATTGCTACCCCAGTTTGCTGTTTATCCATTTCTCCTTCAAATGATAGGAAATGATAGCACGAAAAAGGAAATTTTATTTTCCATTTTTTTTGGGTGCAGTAATTACGTTGTCTGTGTTTCGATTGTCGACCATTTGGTGTCGGCTATGTGGGTGTCAGTGTTTTGCACTGTCGTTCTTGTGTAGGTAATCTATATAGATATATATATATATATATATATATATATATATATATATATATATATATATATATATACATATAGATATGGAAATATATATATATATATATATATATATGTGTGCCCATGTAGTTTGGTCATTTTATCTTCTTTGAAAGCTTTTTGCCTGGACTCTAGGAGAATAAATATGTGTGGAAAAGAGTCATTGTTTACTAATTTTATTTTGCTATAAGTTTTGTTTACCATATTTTTTATTTATTTTTCCTCATGCATGATACACCTTGTATTTTACAAGCAGAGACTGATGTACACAACCCAACATGGCTCAATTTGTTAGTCATTCTATTCTGGCAGCTGAAGCAGCTGACTACTCTGTTGTTGAAGGTGAGTTACCTGTAAGCTATTTCTTTGAATGATTTTTGAGAATCCAGAGATGTATATTTTTGTGACTTATTTGCATTTATTACTCCAATGCACAATTTGGAATTATCAGTGGAACATCAGAAGTTGTTGGGTCAGCTGGAGACAAATTTGTATTCTGAAACAAGAACTCATTTTAAAATCGGAACACTGCAGAAGTATGTAGAACTTAATCTTGCACCTGACTCATGGCCTCTGGGCTTTTAATACTGCGTGAAGTCCATTTGACTTGAAAAATCCTGCTGAACTTAAATTATCTAAATGATGGGTTGCAGCCGCTCAACAGTGTGCCTTGAAATGGGTACTCATTTTGATTCAGCGTGATGCGCTCAGACAGAATCAACTGAGCATTAAAATAGATACGCTACATGATCAACCTAGGCCTGGATTTGGCGATCCTGTTTGTAATGATAAATTGGTGCAGCTGCAATCTAAGATTGAAAAACTGGAACATGAACTGGTGGATAAAAAGAAGAAGAAAGCTGAAGAGGGACAACAGAGATTATGCCAGCGAACAAGCATACTTATGAAAGAGGAAAATTCATCCAATAGAAATATGAATGGTGCATCAGCTGGTTGTTGTTCTGATGTCATTAAGTCACCAGCATCTGCCTCTACCTCTTCCCTTCATTGAGTTTGACTTACAGTAATCCTACAGCTAATAGTACACCAAATTTAAATAAAGATTACCACAGTTATCACCCAACGTCACTACTGACCAATGACCAAATCCAGAAGTTGGCTGACAGTGGAATAAAGGCACAAAATCTTCTTCAGAACAATTTTATTAGTGCTTTTGTTTAACTAAATCACCAAACTTCTTCAGATAATCTCCTAATACACCAGTTCATTATTTATATTACTTTAAAAATGTCACAAGACAATTTATTTCTTATCATATCATGAATGCTTTAGAGGTTTTATATATGGGATTAATTCAGTGACATTATACTACAAGTTCAAGGGTCATTCCTTTGGGTAAATGTATACATATTCATATAATAAATAAAGGTTACCAGCCACAAGAGCTTAAAAGTGAATGTTAGAAAAATGTGTATTTGAATACATGAGAAATGCTAGTTTAAAAGCAAAGTAGTATATAATGCATTTTATTCTATAAATCATATAGTAGTAAAATTAATTCATGTCTAAATGTGAAGTAGTTTTGAAACTGCAGTGTGGCTTGAAGCAAAAGCTGATCCCTGACCCTGACAGAATGCTAGCTTAGCAAGTTTTAATGTATATGCTTTTCACAAATGATTATCTGCTGGGTCAGGAAATTAAATGTGTGAAATAATAATCTTCTGCTCTTCCTGTTAGAATGAGATGGCCTTGTATATGTGTTACTTAGATATCACACAGCTGTGTGAGAAAGTACAACAGAGAACAAAGACATACATTAAAAGACTGAAGCTGCCATTGTATTCGAACTGATATGAAACCTTGAATAAGTAACTTTACAGAAAGACATTATGACTGACCAGCTGGATAGCAAGGCCGTATTGTATCTAGAGGAAAAGTTTTTTTTAAAAACATACTGCATCAGCAGATTAAAAGAATAGAGGCCTGTAAGCTAAAGTGATGCAGATGCCCTGTGACATATCACGTCAGTAAGGTGGGCATAGCTAAATGTTAAACCTATATAAAATTGTGTGCTTCCTGCTTCATGTCAGACAAAATTCTGTACTTGTATGGTTTTTTGCCTCCTGGTGTACACTAGTAAACTTTTGAATCTGAACCTCCTGTGTATTGAATTCTGATTTTTTATTTAACAGTTTGGTCCTTTCGAGACGGAATTCCCTTGGTAATCTGCAGATCAGAGCGTATCGGTGGTCAAATACTGCGCAGGAGAAGTTACCGAAATGGTTCTTCTTGAGTGAAAAGACCTCCGACTGAATTGTCGTGTGTAAAGAGGCTGGCCACTTTCTGATCTGTGGCTGAAGAGCGGAATTTGAATGTTTTTCAAAACCAGGAGGCTCAGGTAGGAAGAATTTGCCTTTTTTCTGTTTTAGATCAGGGACTAGGTTACAGTATATTGTTGTCAAGATTTGTTTTGCAGATCAGGGACAAAAGGAAGTACTGTATATTTGGTCATAGATCAGGGTAACAGAATAAGGTAGACAGTTATTCTAGATAAACTGTAAACAGGAACTAAGAAATTGATATCACGTGATAAAAAAGGGTTACGTAACATTTTCTTTGACATGGGTAATCAGTGCACTAAAACCTCACGTGATCCGCCCCTAACCGAAGACGCAAAATACATGCAATTACAGCGTTCTGATAACGTTAGGTATTATATGAAATGGGTTAATAAATATGAATTTGATGGTAAACTAGATAAACCTTCACTAGTTAAACTCCTTAAACAGCTTAAGTCTGATGCAGGAAGTCAGGCAAAAAGGCAACGCCAACTAGGCATTCCTCAAGCACACAGGTGGATTGAGGAAGCAAATCATAGGGAACAGAAGCTTAAAAATTCAAAAACATTATTTTTAGACAAAGAGGATAATAACTTGGTAATAGCTACAGCTCCTCCTCCTCCTCCCTTACCCCCTCCCTTACCCTTTTCAGGATATGAAGCAAGTGGACAGGCTGGTCCGCCTCCGCGTTATCCTGAAGTTTCAGTAAGACCACAACCATTTGTTAGAGATCCTATTGAGACTAGGTCCTGAACACGTAAAACACATAGGGACACAGAATCATACCAAATAGAGAGAAATCTACAGGATGAGAGTGAGGAAGAAATATGCCCACATATAGAAGTTCCAAATCCTCAGGCAGGACAGGAAGGGCAGGATCCAACACTCTTAGTATATAGACCATGGACACCGGAAGACATCTGGAAGGCTACTGAGGGAATCCCCCATCCGAAAGTTAATTTTACAAAATTTTTAGAAGATTTACAAGGCATGAGGTTAAGTTACCACTTGAATGGGGAAGAAGTAGAAAAAGTAGTGAGACAAATTATAGGTCCAGATTGGCACATGATCTGTTGCGCCTGGAATCCTCATAATGCAGAGCTCAGACCACTCCCACATAGTGACGCAGAGTTAGGCAACAGAGTGAAAGGTCTGACAGACCGAATCTCTGAGAAATGGAAACCTAGAGCAGACTGGACTTGCATTAATCAATGCATACAACAGGAAAATGAGACAATAGATGGATATTATGCTAGATTATTAGAATGTTTTAATAATCATAGCGGTATGTCGGTTCCTGAGAACCAAACGAATGATTCCCCGTATGAACAACAATTAAAAAATGCATTTTTGAAAGGTTGCATTGCACCTATTAGTAGCTTCATTACGAAGCATATGATAGATCATTGAACAGGGAGGCTACAAGCCTTACTCGAATACGGTAGACATGCTGAGAGACATTTTAATAGTAAAAAGAAAAAGAAGGCACAAGTCTTCACTGCTGAAGACGGAGCTGAAGTATTTGTATTACAGTCAGGTAAAAAGGGCAAGAAGAATGCCCAGGGAAACAAACAGTCTGACAAACGATCAGAAGATTTTGAAGAGAGGAAAAAGAGAGGTGAATGCTTCAAATGCGGGAAAAAAGGGCATCTAGCAAGGGATTGTAGGCAAAACAAGAAGGTAATTACAGAAGATAAAGGAGATGAGGACTGACTATATGATAGTGAGGATACATCAAGTGAAAGTCATAAATCATCAGGAAAACTTAATAAACAGAAAACAAATGTAAATGTGATAGAAGGAGTAGAGGAAGTGCAAGTAGATATGGAGGATGAAGAAAGTGAAATTTTGGACTTAGCATTGTTGAGCTTAGAGCTCTACTTGGCAGATACGAAACCGGAAGTTACACTTCTGGTGGAGGGAAGGGAAGTCAAATTCCTGTGTGACTCAGGAGCATCACGGACTTTGATACACCTCCAAGTTACCAGAACATTCAGAATCACCTGATTATATACTAGTAAAAGCTGCAAATGGACAGCTATACAGGGAACCACTTTCCCATGATATAGCAATAACTGACCCTGTTTCAGGTATGACCCAGAGAAGTAAAATAGCTGTGTCTGCAAAGTGTCCAGTAAACCTATTGGGCAGGGACCTTATGCAGATATTTGGCATAGCAGTAGTTCCAACTGTACAAGGTATGGAGGCACAGAGACAAATGGATACCTTTGTAGTGCGATCGGAGGGTGAAACCTTTTATTAGTACAGCCAGGACCTAGTCACGACTGGTCCAGGGGCAGTGACCGAGGAGCTGATGAATGTAGCCATCAGTAAAGCCCCCTCCCTTGACACTGATCAACAGCATTTGTTACACTGTACTCTATATTACTGTACCACACCAGGACCTGATAGAGAGTATGAGCAAGAACTGTTTAGAAATCGTGCAACTAGATTGGTTTTGCAACTAGATTGGTTTTGCGTACTTTGTACTGGGATACTGAGGGGAACAGTGTAGTTAGCTGTTCATTACCTCAAGAATTCCTTGCATTGTATAGATCAAATTGGTTGCCACATGTCAGCTTGACAAAGAGCAAAAGTGTCAAATGGGCAGATTTAGGAGAAAAAGTAACAAGATGGGAGAAACAGACTGATTTAGAACTATCAGTACAAGGGATACAAAAACAAAAACTGAATTGGTTGACACAGACACATCCAGCTATACACTTGCAAT
Organism: Protopterus annectens; assembly: GCF_019279795.1. Lineage (NCBI taxonomy): Eukaryota > Metazoa > Chordata > Ceratodontiformes > Protopteridae > Protopterus > Protopterus annectens. Next base: position 840,165,806 of record NC_056741.1, read on the forward strand.
CTAGCGAGGACAGCTGATTAGCATTTTTATTAGAAGTAGAAGAAAAGACCTTATGTGAAATTCCGACAACTCTCTGGTCAACAGGCAAGTCAGATGTAGGATTTATTCGAACAGCAGGACCAGTTACAATAACCCCAAAGTCAGCTTTTAGACCACAGAAAAGACAATACCCTTTGAGAAAGGATGCAGAAATAGGAATTAAACCTATAATAGCAGCATTACTCAAAGAAGGAGTACTGGTAGAATCTCCTGATTCACCATGTAATACACCCCTATTTCCTGTTAAAAAAGCAAACGGGGAATGACGGATGGTACAAGATTTACAAGCTGTAAATAATGCGGTAATACCTAGAGCACCTACGGTGTCAGACCCACATACTTTGTTAAATGATTTAGAACTGCAACAGAAGTATTTCTCTGTGGTAGATATTAGCAATGCTTTCTTTTCAATACCTATACATCCTGATAGTCAATATTGGTTTGCATTTACATTTCAGGGTAAAAGGTATACGTATACTCGGCTACCGCAAGGATATTGTGAGAGCCCAACAATTTTTTCACAAGAAATGGCTAGCAACCTGGAAGGATTTACCCCACCGGGAGGTAGTCAAATTCTACTTTATGTAGATGACATCTTGCTAGCAGCCCCCACCCAGCAACAGTGCAGGGAGGATACAGTAGCATTATTGAAATTTTTAGCAATACAAGGACACAAAGTAAACAAAAATAAGTTACAACTTTGGAGAAAACAAGTTAGATACTTGGGATATGTACTATCCAATGAAGGTAGAATACTAGATGAGGAAAGAAAAACAGCAATTTTGCAAGCACCCAAACCAACAACCAAGAAAGAAATGATGTCTTTCTTAGGTACAACTAATTTTTGTCGGAGCTGGATACCAAATTATGCTTTGGAATCTGCTCCATTAACTGACTTGATATATAAGACACCAATGGCAGCACAAGATATTTTACAATGGACAACTGAAGCGGAAACAGCTTTCTGCAGGTTGAAGCAGTTGATAGCTTCTTCATTAGTTTTAGGACTTCCAAATTATCACAAACGGTTCTTTCAGACCGTAGATTGTAAGCAAGGATATATGACGTCAGTATTGACACAACAACATGGGGACAAGCAACGCCCCATAGCCTACTATTCATCACAGTTAGACCCAGTGGCGCGATCTTTGCCTCACTGTGTACAAGCAGTAGTTGCAGCCGCAATGGTAGTACAGGCTTCGGCCTCAGTGGCGTTATTCCACCCTCTCACATTGAGAGTGCCTCATACAGTTGCAATAATTTTACTGCAAGAGAAAATGGCATACCTTTCTCCTGCTAGACATCTTTCATGTATGACTATACTGCTGAGCCAACCTCATATGACAATTGAACGATGTATGACATTGAATCCATCAACATTACTTCCAACTCCTGCGGAGGGCACACCACACAGCTGCCTGCAGGAAATTGAACAGTTAGCTTTACCTAGACAAGATCTTACAGATATGCCCTTGGATAATGCCGAGGTGACATATTACGTGGGCGGCTCATGCAGAAGGGGTCCTACAGGGAAGAATCTGGTGGGATATGCAGTAGTTATAGACACTGAAATTTTAGAAGCTCAGTCCTTACCACACAACTTATCTGCACAAGCAGCAGAGTTGATAGCTTTGACGAGAGCATATACTTTAGCAAAAAACAAGTGTGTAAACATATATACTGACAGTCAGTATGCTTTTTCTACAGTACTTGTATTTGCACAACAATGGAAAAATAGAGGAATGAAAACATCTAGTGGAAAACCTATTAATTATGCGCAATTTATTTTGGAGTTATTAGAATGTATTCAGTTACCGACCAAAGTAGCTATTTGTAAATGTGTAGCTCATACAAAACAACAAAATAAGATTTCGAAAGGCAGTGCACGAGCTGATGCAGCTGCAAAGCAAGCAGCCTCAGACTCAGAAACTTTACTTTTAAATGAGGAATTACAACCCTCTGAGATTTTAGATTTAGACATGTTAAAAACAATGCAGACGCTTACTACAAAAGCAGAAAAACAAAAATGGGTAAAACGAGGTGCAATTCTTGAGAATGGACTGTACATTTCCAAAGAAAGAAAACCGATATTGCCGTCTAATTTATTTAGATATGCAGCTTTGTTGAGCCATGGGCAGTGCCATGTCTCAACAGGGGGGATGGTACAGTTAGTAAATTGAATATTCCAAACATACGGATACATAAACTACACCAAAAAATTTTGTGCAGCTTGTCATACTTGTAACAAGCATCATGCACAAGGAGCATTTAAAACCAAGCAAGGAAGTTTTCCTATACCACCATACCCGTTCCATACTATCTGTATGGATTTCATAGAATTGAATAAATGTGAAGGGAAGAAGTTTTGTTTAGTTATTGTAGACATGTTTTCTAAATGGGTAGAAGCTTTTTCAACCAAAAACCCGGATGCAGCAACAGTGGCAAAAGCCCTGATAAAAGAAGTAATCCCTAGAGTTGGCATTCCGGAGAGGATTTATAGTGACAATGGCACACATTTTGTGAATCAGACGATTCACCAGCTTGGAAGATTTTTTGGTATCTCCTTGAAGAACCATTGTGCTTACCACCCACAGTCAGCAGGACTGGTGGAAAGGTACAATAGTACCCTAAAGAACAAGTTAAGGAAGCTAGTAAAAGAGACCCAAAATAATTGGATATACTGTCTGCCTTTAGCATTGCTGAGTATGAGAACGGTTCCAAATGCAAAGGGTTTGACTCCCTTTGAAATGATTTTTGGGAGAGCATACTATGTGCCTCAGTGGAAAGCTCTCATGCCTGCAGAACAAGAGGCTGACAGTTCGTTAGCAGAGTATATGAAGAAATTGTTAATGAATAAGTCTGTTTTGAAGTTTAACTCTCTTTCAGATAAGGAACAGACCAGACCGGTGGAAGCAGTCGTGGGCCCTGGAAGTTGGGTGTGGCTGAAAGTGACGAAAAGGAAAAACTGGGTGAGTCCAAAGTGGGAAGGTCCGTACCAGGTTTTGTTGGAAACACCTACTGCAGTTAGAGTGGCCGAGAGGACGTCCTGGGTTCATTTACCGCATTGTAAACCGGTAAAGAACTTTCAACTTGATAAAAACTTTGTGACTGATACACAACCAGACCGAGATGGCCAAAAACAAAGCGAATAGAAGTTTAGATCAACCCCAGAGATGTTGCATAATCATTTTGTTGTGTGTACATTTATTAACTGTAATTGTGACAATTTTCCTCTTGCTGTGGTTTATCCTACACACAACCACACAAGTGAAAGTGGGAAGGCATGATGAAATGTCTATAGACTGGCATCCAAATTTTAACACATACCTGGCCATGAAACGTGTGTATGCAGAGACTATGAACATTTCAAATTGCTGGGTTTGTACAGCTATACCAACAGCATATGGAGGACTGGTAATGTCCGCTGTCCCTTTGGAGATAAATGAGACTTGGGAGAATTTACTTTTCGACACAGGAACTGTGAGATCACAGGACAAAATAGCTTTATTTTTACCTGTCACACAAAAAGGAGTTGTATGTTTCTATAAAAATGACACTCTCCAGGTGGGCTGGAGCAATTGCAATATAACCATATCTTACCGATGTTATATTAAGAATAGTAATGGCAATACTTTTTGCAATACTAATTATGACTCGTATTTAAACTCATTGAAAACAACTATGAGTGACATTCAAAAATCCAGTTCTGTTTAAACAATTGTCAGTTATAGATCAAAAATGTTTCATGCAGGGCTGATGCGTATTAGTACTAAAGTAGAAAACTGTTATTTTATTTGTGGGAAAAAGGCATATAAATGGTTACCTGAGAATTGGTCCGGCAGTTGTTTTTTGGGTTACTTGGTTCCGGCAATAAGACATACTGCAGAATTACCTTTGGGTAAGATACGAAATGTAAGGGAAACAGCTCGAAAATCTGAAGGTCCAGTTAAGAAACCTGTGAATCCAGTTGGGAAGATCGAAGCTGGTTGGAAAGACCATAATTCAGTAAAAGATAAAAGAGAATTGACTCATATGGACTTGAGTGACAGTGTTATACCCTGGGCAGGAATACTCCCAGCTTATGGAGCAGTCAAATCGATATGGGAGCTGAGGAAGTTGTCGAAACTTCTCGAAGTAATGAGTAATGCAACTTTTTCCGCCCTAGAATTGGTGACTGATGAACTGAATGCAGTGAGAACTGTTGTACTACAAAATCAGATGGCTCGTGACTTCACCCTAGCGGTGAGAGGTGATACGTGCGCGCTTATCAAAGAAGAATGCTGTGCTTTTATCCCTGACAATCACCACGAGATAAATAATCACCTAGAGGTAATTCAGCAAGTATCAGCCATGACTGAACCAGGCCCAAACCCACTGACGGGCTTTTTCCAGAATCTGTTTGGGGGGTGGGGTTCCATCCTAATGAACATTCTAATTGCTATTTGTGTGGGTATACTCCTAATAGGAGAATGTGTTTGCTGTGGAATCCCCTGCATGAAAAGATTAATCAAAGATTTTGTTGATGTATCTGTTACTGAAACTTTCTACCAAGATATTGAAATTGAAAGATTGATTTCAGATGACGCTTTCTCTGAAGCATAGATTAAATGACTCACCTAGCTGAAAATCCTGAGCGGAAAAGGCTAGGAGATGAAATGACACTATGCATACTTCAAAATAGAATAAAAAGTATTAATAGGGGGAAAATGTTAGAAAAATGTGCATTTGAATACATGAGAACTGCTAGTTTAAAAGCAAAGTAGTATATAATGCATTTTATTCTATTAATCATATAGTAGTAAAATTAATTCATGTCTAAATGTGAAGTCGTTTTGAAACTGCAGTGTGGCTTAATGCAAAAGCTGATCCCTGACCCTGACAGAATGCTAGCTTAGCAAGTTTTAATGTTTATGCTTTTCACAAGTGATTATCTGCTGGGTCAGGAAATTAAATGTGTGAAATAATAATCTTCTGCTCTTCCTGTTAGAATGAGATGGCCTTGTATATGTGTTACTTAGATATCACGCAGCTGTTTGAGAAAGTATAACAGAGAACAAAGACATACATTAAAAGACTGAAGCTGCCATTGTATTCGAACTGATATGAAACCTTGAATAAGTAACTTTACAGAAAGACATTATGACTGACCAGCTGGATAGCAAGGCCGTATTATATCTAGAGGAAAAGTTTTTTTTTAAAAACATACTGCATCAGCAGATTAAAAGAATAGAGGCTTGTAAGCTAAAGTGATGTAGATGCCCTGTGACATATCACGTCAGTAAGGTGGGCATAGCTAAATGTTAAACCTATATAAAATTGTGTGCTTCCTGCTTCATGTCAGACAAAATTCTGTACTTGTATGTTTTTTTTGCCTCCTGGTGTACACTAGTAAACTTTTGAATCTGAATCTCCTGTGTATTGAATTCTGATTTTTTATTTAACAGTGAATAAATGGGCTTTACTTAAATAATGAAGCAGTTCAAGTACAGAAAAAAATATACATAGGATGACACACAGGAGTAATAAAACAAAAGTTAATAAAAATAGACTGAATACCTAAGCTTCAGATACCAAAGTTCCTTAGCTATCTCTTACAGCAGAAATACTGTCCCTAACTGTCATAGATTTGATAAATTAATAACTACTGCTCACAGACAGATCCCCCAGAAATAAGACAGCATTGCATCGAAACAAGACAGCATTGCATATCTCTAGCATACCATGGTACATAGTATACAATGTTTTCCCCAGCCCCCTAGTGTTCATCACATGATATCCATCTTCCTGTAGCTGGCCTCAGAAACATGAGTAGTTTGATCAGATTTATTAAGTATCATAACACTGTTATGATAGTTAATAAACCTCTCATAACAGTGTTTCTCGGAAACAAAAACAAATTCACCTCAGTCATGTAACAATAGCATTTGGCAATGCATATCCACATCTGCTTCCTTGCCTTTGATTCTAGTCTAATAGGGCTTAGTTATATGCAAGTCATTAAGTCATCAGCAATTACAACTCAAAAGACAGTTCGCCACCTTTCAGAAACCAGCAATCTAGAGATCCAGCACACTTCAAAATGCATGTTCTGTTCATTTATATTTCTAAAAATAAATGTCACACATTCGTAAGACATGAGAATGAACACACTGCTTACAGATGAACAAGGGAGAAGAAAAAATGCATTAAAGTTTAACTCACTTGCCTTTAATCTTGCATTAGCCCTGGTATCACAGCAGTCATAAAGTATTATACAATGGCACATTGCAAGCTGCTACCTACATTAAGACTCATATGGTCTTACTCTAGGATATGCTGGCAGAACAGCAGTGACAGAATTACCTTTTGCATGCTCACAGGTGTGCTGTAGGACATGTGGTTAAGTGTGCAGTGTTATGCCTGCAAAGACACATGCTCTGTGTGGAGTACTGTATTCATTGTCCACTATAAACGATCCATGACATAGTATTATCCACTAAAGCTGGTGAAATTACACATTTGAATATGAAGCTGTGCATTTATTGTGACACCAGTAACAACACAGTTGTTCTACGCATGTGAAAGTCCACTGGTCAAGGGCACAGCCCAAGTAAAAAGTATTGGTCCACAACCAATGACATGCACTGCAAATTTACAACTACTGTACTTAATGTGCATATATAACTAAATGTCCATCCCAAATAAACCTTCACCCATTCTTCCTCCTTCAAATCATTTTACAAATACCCAGTGACTAAACAAAAAATTCATAAGTCCCTGTGTTAGGAGCTATTGCATGCAGCTACACTTTTCAGGTCATTCATCTATCTACTGCAGATAGGCCCAGCTCACACTGCAAACGTGCCAGGCTGTAGAGTTCCAGCATCCTGCACTCTCTGCATTTTTGTGACTGTGTGCGTGTGTGTGTGTGTGTGTGTGTGTGTGTGTGTGTGTGTGTGTGTGTGTGTGTGTGTGTGTGTGTTTTTGCGCGTGTGTGCGTGTGTGTGTATGTGTGTGTGTGTGTGTGTGTGTGTGTGTGTGTGTGTGTGTGTGTGTGTGTGTGTGTGTGTGTGTGTGTGTGTGTGAAGACCATTCTACCAGTGCAATGCTTCACACTTCGCTCATTATACATGTTAACTCAGTAAGACATTTAATAACTAGCATGTCTTACATTTAATTTCATTGCAAAGGTCACTAATTATGTTCTGTAACATATCCAGAATTAAATGCAGTTACAGTGCATAGAAAATATGTAATCTAGGAAGTAAGACCTATACAGGATCATACTCTGGCACCGTACAGACATACCTGACAGCTACACACTGAATGTACTCAAAATTACTGTAAGAAATAACCATATACATCCATTTGCCTGGACAGAGTTTCCCTTCTCCGATACAGAAGAGCTGTCTCCATAATAACTTCCCAAGCTAAAAAATTATATACATATATATATATATATATATATATATATATAAGTACACACACACACACACACACACACACACACACACACACACACACACACACACACACACACATATATATATATATATATATCAAAGAACCCAAAAGCAGAGTAACACTGTAAGAAGGTGCAACATCCAAACACATAAATCCAAGTATAAAACTCCTTTACTGTACAATGATAAGCGCTTTCACAGTTGAACAAAACCGCTTCATCTGACAAGGAATGATGAAACTAAACACCTTATATACATACACAATAAAATCAATTAAAATTCCCTCCAAAAAACTTAAAGGGACATGAACAAAAATCAGCTCTTGCCTAGCTTCTTCATTTTCATTACAGCTTGACAGGTACAGATTCATTCAAGCCATATTGTTTATGTGCTGCAAGTCTACAAATCCACTGTAGTTCAATACTTTCAGTATTAGACACAATGGGGCCTAATTTGTTAAATGTATGCATGACATGAAGGACTTGAAAAAGGAACCTATGGTCAGATCCATATTCTAATATGTGTTTGGCCAATGCACTGAAAGTAAAAGATTTCTATAGTGGTCCACAATTTCACTGTCATGGACAGCATGATATGTTAAGCACAAATGGAGTACAGAACTCCACCAAGAGTGATAGTTTGCAAGATTGTGACTACTGGCAATGAGTGCAACCTAGTACATATTTTTTATTTATTTATTTATTCAGTTTGATAACCAAGGTAGAGCGCTGCTCCAAATAGACCGATTTCAGTTCTCAGCCTGGACAAGTATAAATAGCAGTACTTCTCAACTGTCCAGATTTTTGTCTCATATTTTTGTCTGTTTCTCATAAAATTTGTTGTTTTGTGGCAAATCTCTGAGGACTGAAGTCACTAAATAATGACATGCATTTGAGTTCCACACTTCATATTCTTCAGAAAATGCCTGATAACACAATTCCAAGTATTCTATCAACTTGTTGTCTTCCCCACCCCACCCCACCCTTCATTTTCTGCCTTGTCTTCAGCTGATATAACTGTTTTTTATAGCTTGTGTGTTGCTTAACTCAAGGTTCCCTTAATTTGACCTATTACTAACAGCCTGCATTTAAATTGGAACCTGTGTGCTGAGAGACAGCCTTACAAGACTATTTGCAAATATATAGAGCTGAGTATATTTTTCTGTATTGTTCCGTATTATAGAGCTAAATTGTTGCTTAGATATCTGTTGCCTTACTGTTCTGCAAATATACAGAGATCAGTATATATTTTTTTGGTTTTATAATTTGCACTGTGATTCCTCACATCTCTGTTGAAACTGTAAATTTGGTGGCTTTTGCAGTGCCCGCCCCACTGTAGATTTGATCTAGGACACTCCCCCAGTCCCATCTCTTTACCGCATTCTACCTAATAAACCCTTTCTGCACTTGCTTTTAGTCCTTTTTAATTTAATTACATTTTTTCAAACTGTGTGTGGACTAATATTGCTACATATTCAAGTGTGCCAGCTTGCACTGCATGTGAATTGTTTTTACTACTGTTTTTGCTACTTTTCTGAAAAACAAAATTAAGCCTGTTTCCTACCTTTCCTGTAATTAGTGTTCCAGTTACAGATTTGCTGTACCCAGGACTGTTTGTAAGCTTCTGAGCCCCCCAAGCCTTTCTGTGTTGGAGGGAAGCCTTCTAGCTTATCAGTGGGAGTGGTAAGCATTAGGTAACCTGTCTACCACATAAGGAGTGGTTCTGGCCCAGAATTTGTAGTTATTGGCTGTTTGGGCGGTCTTCCATCTCTCTCAACTTTCTGATTTGAAGGCCTGCATTTGCACTTGTTTCTGTCCTGTAACTCCTGGGCCCATCTCATTTGCTCACTCAAAAAAAATAAATAAAAATAAAAAAATGTTATCTGCTTTTACTGCATTTGTGTTTCTTCCTACTTTATTTTGCTTTTGCGTCATCTTAAAAGTACTCACTTGTATTTATTACTGCTTGGTGTAACTCATTCTAAGCCTTTTAGTTTAAGCACTTGGGCTTCAGACCAGTTGTTTTACATTAAGAAGGTTTGTGGTCTGCACTGTAGTGGCAGAACAGGTAGCTTACATCCTTCTAAGTTGGGAACTGCTGATTGAGGGCTCAGTGTCTGTTATTCTAAAAGTGTATTAATTCTGGTTTAAGCACTTGGGCTTCAGGCCAGTTATTTTACATTAAGAGGGTTCATGGTCTGCACTCTTGTGGGAGGAGAGGCTGGACTCTGCCCTTCTGAGCTGGGAATTTCTGGTTAAAGGCTTATAGTGCCTGCATATTTGAACTGCTTCTTACTGAAATTGGTACACCTTGTTTGCTGTAGCATAGACTAGATCCAGGCCTGCTGAATCTAGCTTTGTTTGTATAACTTGAGCACTAATCCAGGCATTCTTTAAAGTATTCAATTGTATTTATTACTGCTTGGTAGTAACTTGATTAAAGTGTAGCTATCATTCTAAGTCGTTTGGATTAAGCCCTTGGGCTTCAGACCAGTTGTTTTACATTAGGAAGGTTTGTGGCCTGCACTGTGGTGGCAGGACAGGTAGCTTACATCCTTCTAAGCTGGGAACTGCTGATTGAGGGCTCAGTGTCTGTTATTCTAAAAGTATTAGTTCTGGTTTAAGCACTTGGGCTTCAGATCAGTTATTTTACATTAAGAAGGTTCGTGGTCTGCACTCTTGTGGGAGGAGAGGCTGGACTCTGCCCTTCTGAACTGGAAATTTCTGGTTAAAGGCTTATAGTGCCTGCATATTTTAACTGTTTCTTACTGAAATTGGTACACCTTGTTTGGTGTAGCATAGACTAGATCCAGGCCTGCTGAATCTAGCTTTGTTTGTATGCTTGTTGTTTGTTTGCTTGTTATTTCCCTGAAATGCTAATTCCACCTAAAACGCTGCTTTTCAGCACTTCTGTGGATCCCTAGTGATATCTGCATTGCTTACTGTACTTATTTCCTTGTTTCACTTGAAAGAAAGTTACTGTTTGTCGTTTTTGCATTTAAGTTGCCTGTAACACATTGCATTTAAGTTACCTGGCACTTGCTCACTAAAGCAATTATATAAGTCAGCACTAAAAAATTAAAAGCACTACACCCTCACAAACTCCCCTTGAGTACCTTGTTCCCCATTGACCCTCTTTTCAATTATAAAAGAATTGCCAATACTGTTCTAGCATATCCAAAGGTCAGTTGTCAATCTCCTGTCCGGTCCAGCTGGTGAATCTGGGAATCTTGAGGCAATGTTACAACTGCCTCATGTACACAGACAACCCACTCCTCCTCCCAACAAATTCCAACACATGTGAGAGATGCAACCATATAGCCAAACTGGAGGCTAAGCTCTCTCAACTCAGTACTGGCGTAACCAGTCAGGAGGAGAAGGAAACCACACTCACTACAATTCCAGTCTCACATAGACCTACCACAACAGCAAACCAAACACATAAACACACAAAAACATACTCAGAGGCTCTAAATAAAAATCTGCCTAAGCAGCAGAGACCTCCAAAGCAGGCACCCAAACAACTGCTACCCCAAAACAAAACACGTGCAACACATAGCTCACAAAGCCAGTGTGCCTAACAGTCACAGCCCTTAAGGCTAAACAACACACCTGATACACTTGTAATAGGTGACTCTATCGTAAGGCACACTGACATCCCGCTCACCAGGCTGAACAAAGAGAAGGTTACGGTGAGCTGCCTGTCGGGCTCTAGGATCCGCCACATAACACAAGCACTCAGGTCACTCCAAGGCAAGTACAAATATGACTCAGTCATTGTCCATGCTGGTGTAAATGACCTGAGACGTACCTCCTTGGACTACATGAAAAGAGACATAGAGGAGCTCTCTGAGCATGTAGCCCAGGCCGGTATGACTCTGACCTTGAGTAGCATCTTACCCTCACCAAGAATTATGCCACAATATGAAGACAAGATGATCAATTTCAACAATTGGCTTAAGTATTGGTGTCATTCAATGGGGATCCAATGCCTGTCAGCCTGGGATGACATGCTTGACAAGCCACGATGCTTCGCTAGGGACGGCTTGCACCTGTCACCCCTGGGCTTTCAGATATTGGCAAAGGCTCTTGCTACCCCCATAGTGCCTTTTTTAGGCAAGGCTCAAAAGGCAAACCCACCTCCATAGGTATCACAAGGGATAAGAAACTAAGAGTAATGCTACTCAACGCCAGAAGTCTAAACCTCAAGATGCATGCACTTGAAACTCTCCTTAGCATGGAGAACGTCGATATCTGTGCAGTAACAGAAACCTGGTTCAAGGCTCCCGAGAGCACCCCAGCACTACCAGGTTATACCTCATACCATGATTTTCGGCCCCAAAACTTGGACCGAACCACAAAAGGAGGGGGAGTATCAATATTCGTCAAAGATATCCACACCTCCAGGTTGGTGGCACAGCACGAAGCATCAGAGACTATCCATGTGCAACTAACAGTGGGTAAAACTGCCTTCCAGTTTATAGCCTGCTACAGACCACCCTCCCAAACCCATGCACCCCACTCGGCCTTCCTGAGAACACTGGAAAATATGAAGGTCTCTCCAAACACCATTATATTGGGTGACTTCAACTACCCAAACATAGACTGGGAGCATTACTCTAGCTCCAACACCTAGCCCAAAGGTTCCTAGAATTTATAAACTCAAATGCTATGGAACAACTTGTTACCACTCCCACAAGAGGGGAAAACATACTTGACCTGATCATCACCAACATGGGGACTATATGCTCCAGACCAGAAGTGTATCCCTCACTGGTAAGATCAGACCATAAACTAATCTCACTGGATATTCACATCCCGACCCCACCCCCTGCCCAGAAAACCACAGTGAAAAACTTCTCTAAAGCAAATTTCACACTCCTCAAAACTGAGGTGGAATCCTTCAAAGCCCCCGGGCCTGTTGAAAATATGGCCCAGACCGCAGAATCCTTTATAAACGCATTCTATGAACACCTTCAGGAATGCATGGATCATGCAATCCCAAATAAAACCAAGACCCAATCCTCCAAAGGCAGACGTCCTGTCTGGTGGACCCCAGCAATAAACAAACTATACAATAGAAGGAGGAAGCTACTACATAGAGCAAAATCCCAAAAAGGGAAGGCATCTCTGATCAGTATTAGCAAAAAACTACGGGCACTCATAAAATCGTCAAAGGCCAGCTTCGAGAGAAAAATTGCACAGGACACTAAGGATAATCACAAGACTTTCTTTAGTTATGTTAGGAACCTGGGTGGGAATTCCCAGATATGCTCAGAATTAGTCCAAAATGACAAAAAATACACCGAACCCACAGACATTGCCAACATCCTAGCTGACAGGTTCAGCGCAAACTCCCCCCCCCACCAAAAGGGCAAATATCTATCCCAGTAGAGTGCTGCCCCCCTGACATCTCAGATGCTCAGGTAAGAGCCACCCTCTCCAAAGCAAAAAACACAACATCAGTGGGACCAGACAGTGTCCCTGGCTGCATCCTACATGAACTCCAAGAAGAGCTAAACCCAAACATAAAACTACTGTTCAATCTCAGCTTTACTACAGGATATGTACCCAAAGAGTGGCATACAGCAACAGTGGTCCCTCTCCACAAAGGTGGTGCCTCAATGGATCCTGGAAACTATCGCCCCATAAGCCTGACTAGCTTGGTCTGCAAAGCTATGGAAAGGATCATCATGGACCTCATAAATAAATATATTGGGGCCCTAAAGGCACTGGATCCTACCCAGTTCGGCTTTGTTAAGGGCAGATCCTGCCTCTTAAACCTGGCTGATTTCTTTGAAACAGTCACCAAGGCCATTGAAGAGGGGAAGGTGGTCCACACAGCCTACCTGGACCTTGCAAAAGCCTTCGATACAATACCCCACTCGGGCATTATAGATAATCTCGCCAGCTTAAATATAAACCCCTATGTCACTAGATGGGTTGTAAACTGGCTCAAGGACAGAACCCACATGGTTAGAATTGCTGGAGCCATGTCAGACTCCAAACCAGTTACAAGTGGCGTCCCACAAGGCTCAGCCTGGGACCTCTCTTGTTCGGTGTATATTTCTCGGAGGTACAGGCCAACATGGAAGGACTGTGGCTGACCAAGTTCGCAGATGACTGCAAACTGGGTGCCATAATCGACTCTCCAGCCAACACAAGCATCCTCCAAAAGGGCCTCACAGAAACAGACAACTGGTGCCAGAGCCATGGCCTCAAGCTAAACGCCAAAATGTGTATAGTCATCCCCTTTGGCAAAAACAAAGTGCCCACAAATTACCACATAGGTGGTAATCCATTAAGTACAGAAGAAGTAATTAGGGACCTGGGGACCCAAGTTGATAGCAATCTCTCATTTGACAACCACGTGGCCAAAGTGGTTAGAAAAACATTTTATATAGCCCACCTAATCATGAAGGGATTCACATCTAGATCAGGGGAGGTCATCGTGCCTCTTTACTCATCCCTCATCAGGCCCATAATTGAGTACAATGCCCCTTTTGGGATGTACCTTACCAGACACCTGCAGCAACTGGAAAGACCCCAAAAGTACCTCACCAAGAGGATCAAAGGGCTCAAACAGATGCCATATGCTGCCCGGTTAAAGAAATTCCAGCTCTACTCAGTGGCATACCGCTTGCTCAGAGGTGATCTGTGCCTGACGTATAAAGCCATGTCCAACCCGGAATTAATGGACATGCTACACCTCAGAAAATCCAAATCCCATCGAGCTACGCGCTCGAGAGACTTGAACCTCAGCACTGAAATAAATAGGACATGCTGGAGGAACAGATTCATAACCCAGAGGCTCCCTTCACTCTGGAATAAAATCCCAGTGCAGGTTAGGCAGAGTCCCTCATTGACTCTCTTCAAGAAGAATCTTGATGAGTGGATGGGAGATCGTAGGTTTACCCCAGGTATCACTTCTGTGTCACTGTTAGACAGAGGCACAGTATACTAACCTCGAAAAAGGGCATAGCAAAATTAATTTAAAATGGGTGGCAAAAGCCAAACACACTCTGGCTAAGCTTACAAATGCCCTAGGGCAGATAGCCTAGTATGAACCTATGAACCTATGAACTTTCTAAATTTTTAAATCAATATTTAAAATATGTCCCTTTTCTTGGACCTTTGTCCTCCCAATTATTTTAGGATGTGTCTAGATTTTTTTACTCTAAGAGGTTGAGAGGTATCAGCAGATAAGCATATTAACAAAAAGTATTATGAATATAAACCAAATGTTGTGTGGAAATAGAAATGAATCAATTAATAGTAATAATAACAAAGTACAAAGTATAAGGGTAGTAGAAAGGCATGGTTAGAGTAAGGAGGGAAGAGGAATAGAGTGAAATAGTGAAGGGATAGAGTACAAAGTGTAAAATATAGTAAAAGTAAGATCACACAGAAATTAACTATGTACAGTATATTAAGTGCTGAAGAGAGGTCATATATCAGTTTAGGGAAGTAATGAAATTGATGAAGGGAAGAGTTGGGGATTAGGTGATGTGTCTGGAAGGACAGCATTTGCAAACTGACGTGGACTTGAGATAATCTCTAAACTGAGCATGGAATGAGGGGTACAAGGTGAGGTCTTTAAGATTAGTAGGAGGGATTCCCAGAGTTTGGGGCCTAGGATGAGGAAGGCATCTTTTGTGCAATGAAGTCTGTTTCTGGGCATTGAAGATGTAGACTAGAGTGGTTAAGCCTTACAGAGGTGTCCTATTGCAGCAGCTGTCCCATACATATTTTTACAATTTGACTCATAACTCCAAGATTTGACTGCCTTCAATGACTCTGGCACTAGTGCCTGTTGTTTCTGTATGTATACATCTTTGAATCATTCCACCATGTTGTTAACTCTCATTCGCATTCATGAGTGCTCTTATTTTAATAATGCTGCTCATTGTCATATAATTATACTTCTATTTGTATACTATGCAGGCCACAGAATTTATGTTTCCCTGCTCATGTTCAATGTGTCTGCATCTTCCCCACCTTCTCTGTGGCCACTCATCACACAAAATTGCTTGCCATGATTGAAAAATGCTTCTGAATCTCAGGAAAAGAGTATAGTTTATCAGTAGCATTGCTAGAGTGAGGGCAGCAAGCAGCCACACCAGGTGCAAGGTGATAGGGGCATGATCAGGAGATGCCAATCAATCATTAGTATAGTACCGGTATTCGTTTCTGCAGCGTCATTTCTGAATACCTGCATAGAAATTAATTCTGATACAGTTTTCCTGCAATACTGAAGCAGTTCGTGTGTGGTATAAGTTATAGCAATCCACTTGCTGCAGTTTTAAAAGTCTTTTTTTTTTTTGGAACTGAAGAGTGAGGTGAAGAAACAAGACGTGGCTGGCTCAGGGTTTTAGGAGCAGTAGCCAGATCACATACCTTTTTTTTAGCTTCTCAACATACAGTTGAAAGATGCCAGATCAGGGAACCGCACTGGGTACTAGATGAGACAGCTATGGCTCTGCAATTTATAATTAACTTTTTCACAACATAGCTATTTAAACTGAGAAATAACAACTTTATCAAATTACATACTGTGGAACTAACTTGTAGAAATCAAACCAGATCTGTAAAATGGATAAGTAAACAGATTCAATGTTTATTATTCAAGAAAAATTAGACATTTATAAAGAAGAATATGCAGTCAAGAACAGTGACAAAGGGAAAAGACTAAAGTCTATCTTAAAATGTACTACATTTACTGAAAAGTATTGGGTGCCATGGAGGTAGAATTGCCATAAATCAGTGCTACTCCTCAAGTTGGTAAAAAAACAAATAAACACCACACAGACAATCAATCAGTCAATCTAGCAGTCAATCACATACAAGCAAAACAGAAACTGTAACATGTAAGGGATATGTTCAGCTACTTAAGGTATCATATGAAAAATGTAACTCCAGCTTAATAGTCCATAAATGTTACATGTAAAGAATAACACATACAGTAGCTTTTTTCCTACTGGTAACATTATTATAGACCTGCAGAGGATTGCATTACATTGTAAAGCATAGATCCATCTGTCCATTCATCCATCCATCCATCCATCCATCCATCCATCCATCCATCCATCCAACCATACATTTTCTAAACCACTTGTCTTGGTGGGCAATATGGTGTTCGCAAGCTGCATAATATATACCAGACTTCCCTATCCCTATCAAAAGTATCTGTATCATCCTGTAGGATTCCTAAGGATTCCAAGCTAGCTAAGAGACATTATCCTTCCACCATGCCCTCAGATTGCCTCCTGATCTCCCTCCAATGGGCCATACCTACTTCATCTTCTGTGGTGGGTGCCCAGTTTTAATCCTCACAAGTGGCCTTAATCTCATGAACTGGCTGTTCTCTATATGAAGACGCAGTTGCTGTACTCCAAGATTTATTTATTCTATTTTTTTTTTATAAGCATGTGTTTATTAGGGTGTTTGTAGTAGTAGTAGTAGTAGTACTATTACTACTGGTTCATAGGTTCATAGGTTAGTACTAGGCTAACTGTCCTTATGGACCAATTTAGGCCTAGCCAATTACCCCACGTCAGAATCAAACCCTGCAGCTTGTGTTTCTAAGGTAAGCACCATAGCCATTACGCCAACCTCCCACCCATAATAATACTTTAGGATGTGGATATAGACTGACCAGTAAATTGAGAGCTTTATCCTGTGATTCAGCCCTCACTTCTCCCAACGCAGTCTGGAACAACCCCTGCAGTACAGTTGCAGTCACAATCATCTACTACTAAGTTTTTCTAATTCTCTTATCCTAAGTTAAATAAAAATCAATAAAAAACTACGATCCCCCTATAGAATCAAACCCTTTCTAACAGCAGCAGCCAGGGCTGCCATAGCAAGAACTCACCTTATCTCTACTCTACTCTATGCCTCACCTATTTATACAAATCTTTCTAAAAACAACCTCAGCAAAGTAGCAGTATCCTATAATAATATTGCTCGATTTGCTACTGCCTCTCCTTTCAGAAATCATCATTGCCTTAATCTAAACTTGGCTGGCTTGAGTTTCTACATCATCTACAATATCTCCAGCTTGCTATAGCCCACAAGATCTTCTCTCAACCCACAAATACACCAATACTCTTAAACCTTTTCACCCCCTACAGCAATCCTAAAAACCTACGTTCATCTAACAAACTTCTCATTAACACTTGCAGATCTTACAACTCAGCAGGTGATACCCTGTTCTCTAATACTGTTGGAAAGTTATGGAATTCACTTCCTACTGAGCTCACTTCTCTGTCATCTCCTACACTATTTAAAAAGAAACTAAAATTATATCTCAGTACACACTGGTTATGTTCCTGCACTAACCCTGACTAACTTTCCTACATCTCATCATTAACATCCTTACATCATTATGTATGTATATTTACTTTCTGTCTTGAATTTCTACAGTACCCCTTACTGTCCTTGCTAAGCTCATTTGAATTATTGATGTTAATATTGTTATAATGAATGCTCATCTATTGCTATTATGAAAAAAAAAATAATAATTTTGTTTACTTTTCAAACGGCTACCACTTTCTAAATTCAGTTTTGTATGTATTTTTACTGTTACTTCTTTTTATATATTATATGGGAGTTTTTTATATTTGTATGTTTCTTGCATATGTCTTTGGAGCTTTTCTCCCCGGGTCTCTACTGAAAATGGACATGTACCCAGCTAGACTAGCCCGGTCAACAAATGTAAAATAAAATAAAAATAAATAAAATAAAAATAAATAAAATAAAAATAAGATATTTAAATTCTTCTTTTTGAGGTAGCTGCTTCTCTGTCTCCTGTAGAGGGTAGCCTGTTCTTTCCAGTAGGGAGCCATAATCTCTGATTTGTTGTTCATGATTTTCATCCAGGTTATTTCGCAATCAGCAGGAAATCGCCTTAGTACACATTCATGTGATGTGAAGGCCACAGTTGAAATAGAGGTCCATGGTCAGTGGCACCATGAGGAGCTACAAAGAAATTATGTGCTCAAGGTACAGCTCACTTTAGATGATTGGGTCATAACAGTTTTTTAATCCTGGCAGGCAAACAGATATCATGTGAAGTGCTCATTTTTACAGAAATGATGTGATGTGAAGGCCACAGTTGAAATAGAGGTCCATAGTCAGTGGCACCATGAGGAGCTACAAGGAAATGATGTGCTCAAGGTACAGCTCACTTTGGATGATTGGGTCATAACAGTTTTTTAATCCTGGCAGGCAAACAGATATCATGTGAAGTGCTCATTTTTACAGAAATAACATGCATGTTTGTGAAGCAAGTTGGAATGTTTTACTGTGGCTGGCTAGTGTGTGTCCATGTGAAACAGAGTTGAAGTAAATTACTGCAGCCATTTTTTTAATTTAATTACAACCATACATGATATATATACATATATATATATATATATATATATATACATATATATATATATAGTCGGAAGACCGACATTCACTCCACCGACACATGAAAAGATCGACAGCGCAAACACGGACATTTAACAGGTAAGACTTTTAATTTCGCTAATCATGCCTACCATGTTTTAGTAAGTGTGGCAGTGTTATGCATGTGTGGTAGGCATGATTAGCGAAATTAAACGTCTTACCTGTTAAATGTCCGTGTTTGCGCTGTCGATCTCTTCATGTGTTGGTGGAGTGAATGTCGGTCTTCCGACTTGTCGGTGGACTGACATGTACCCATATATATATATATATATATATATATATATATATATACATATATATATATATATATATATATATATATATATATATATATATATATATATATATATATAATATATATATCTATGGTCAACAAAATCATTATAACTACTGGATATGGGGCCATCTGTGAATACAAATGTCTGACCTTGCTGTCATGTACTCGACTTAACGGTAATTAATCTGCCTTTACAGGACCAATGTTTATTTGTCTAAAGCAAGCTGGAATACTTTTCTATGGTACTGCTTCTATGAAACAAACTGTGTCCTTATGTTTGATCATAGTTAGACATCTGAGGTGTAGTCAGTCAACAAAGTGACTATAATAGTTGTGTATGGGCACTGTCTGTGGCTGAAAGTAACTAATCCTGCTCATTTGTCTTAGGTCATCTGAGCTCTACACAACAAAGTGGCTATAATTGCTGGGTACAGGAGTTGTATGCTGGTTGCAATATTAGTCTGAATTTGTTTGAATTAAGATAGAATACTTTACTGTGGCTACCATTTGTGTGAAAATACATTATTGTTAACCTTTATTATTGTGACCATTATTGCTTATCAGTCATATGTCTGAGGTATACATAGTCAACCAAGTGTCTGTAATTGCTGGGTATGAGGGTTGTAGTGAATGAAGTAAACTGACATTGCTGTCATTTGTTCAAGTTAAACAGTCATTATTCAGACTTTGCTGAGCAAATTCATGTTTTAGTGAAGTAAGTTTGAACACTTTATTGCAGCTAATGTCTATGTGAAAAAAGACAACATTTTTTTTACTTCCCTCACAATTAAACTTTAGACATATATACAAGTGGCTATCGTTTGAGGGTAGAAGCAAGGAGTCATGCTGTGTATATACATCTGACTGAAATAAGTTGAAATTTATTGCTGTGGATACTGTGGATATTTGTTCTTTCTTTTTCATCCCAGTCTAACATCAGAGATTTAGAGAAAACAAAGATGAAATATATTACAATGGGCATTTGTTCTTTCTCCTTCATCCCAGTCTGACATCACATTTAACATGTGAGTACTTATCTTATGGATGGTTGAGAGACAGACAGTATTCATAGATATGATTTATGTATCTCACAAGAATTTTTCTCATTTTATCAGGAACTAATATTTTGACATCTTTAACATTAAGCCTTTGTACAATGTATTTCTTGCTTGAAAGAAAACAAAATAACATTACATTTCTTTCCTTGTGATTTTTATTCAGGTCATCATTGGATCACACAGCTGGCGAAAAGCTCTAAAATACACCTCAAAGCATCTAGAACCTCATGGCTTCTGGGTGTCTCTTGGCTCCCAGACCCCTGACTTAATTCAGTCATTTCCTATACAGTTATTACAGTTCAACCTTAGGAGGAAAATATGAACAGTGGAACAAAAACAAGAAAGAAATTATCTAGATGATACAGGGGGACAGGATGGGAGCAAACAGCAGGAGGGTACATGGGTAGTGTTGGGGGAATCAGTGGACAGTGTGAAGGATCCATGGATTCCTCTGGCTGGGGCTTTTTTTTCAGCCAGCCCAGCCCTCAGTTCTGATAACTTGACTACAAAGTGAACCATTGGCCTTTGTGTCAAGGTGCCAAGTACACCTATAAGCATCTTTGTGTTTGAACATGGTGTTTGCTATGGTAGTCTTTCATATACAAAAGTTAAAAATGTCTATTGATTCCAATAAAGTTCCAGTAGAGAATCTAATAAAACTTGCATTTC
This sequence comes from Protopterus annectens, assembly GCF_019279795.1. Lineage (NCBI taxonomy): Eukaryota > Metazoa > Chordata > Ceratodontiformes > Protopteridae > Protopterus > Protopterus annectens. The sequence goes on from NC_056741.1 coordinate 840,186,744, forward strand.
CTGAAATTCTTTATAGTTTTATAGTGGTAAAAAACATATATTATGATCTACTCATTTATGTGATTTTGGTAAACAAATAGTAGTTATTGAGCCAACATCCATTTAAGGACACCCAAACCTTTGGGAAAAACTCAATTCCCACTAATTACCACATCAATGGGAGCCCATTGAACACTGGAGGTGTTATAAAAGATCTGGGGACACAGGTTGACAGTAACCTCTCCTTTGACCACCACATTGCCACTGTGGTCAGAAAATCCTTCTATGTGGCACATCTCATTACCAAGGGTTTTGCATCCAGAAAGAAAGAGGTCATCATTTCTCTCTATTCTTCCCTCATTAGACCAATCATAGAGTATAATGCCCCATTTGGCATGTACCTCACTAGACACCTGCAATAGCTGGAGAGGCCACAAAAGTACCTCATGAAGAGGATCCTAGGCATTGAACACATGTCCTACATGGACAGACTAAAAAAACTCCAGCTATTTTCTGTCTCACATCATCTACTAAAAGGCGATCTCTGCCTGATTTACAAAGCCATGTCTGACCCAGCTCTGTTAGAAATGCTACATCTAAAGAAATCCCAATCCCTCCGCACCAAACGCTCCAGAGACCTCAACCTGATAACCACAATCAACAGAACATGTCAACCCAGAGACTGCCCATGCTCTGGAATAGACTTCCCATACATGTCAAGCAGAGCATCTCACTAGCCCACTTCAAGAGAAATATTGAGTGGATGGGAAATAGAAAGTCCACCCCATGGATCACTCCAGTGGCTCTACTTGATAAAGGCACTGGGAACTAACGATGACCGGCACAATGCCAGGTCACTTCTATGGGCTAGGCTTGTAAAGGCCCCAGAGCCACTAGCCTAGTACACACCTATGAACCTATGAATGCATTCAAAATACAGCTTAAGTGATTTATTCATACCTATATATATTGGAGTCATGTTGAATCTCAAATCTCTAAAACAGTTTCACTGAAAACCACAATCAGAGTACCTAAACAATGCTTGTTTTGTATGGAAAAATTGTCCCCCCCCTACATCTCTCATACGGGGTAACATCCACATCCTTCTAGCTTATGTCTTCTAACTCTGTGGTCATACAGCAGTGAGTGGGAGGCAAAGTCAGTCTCCCTGAATATATGTTTTCAGCTACACTGTTTTAAGGTAATTTATTTATTTATTTATTTATTTATTTATTTATTTTTGTGGAGCTGTCATATTTCCAGTTTATTTACAAGGTGAATTGGATTTTTATTAAAATATGACAGGTTAGTGGAACAGAGGTACAGGACTAATACCAGCAACGGCTAAGGATCTGAACTCATCTTGAACTGCCAAATTTCAACAAGAAAAGGTAAACTGAATGACTAATGTCAAGTTTCCTGTCATAGGGATCAAAAAAGGGAAGGATAGGGACTCCCACTAGACAAATATAAAGACAAGATGCAAGTGGCAGCTCTTGCATCTTAACATGAAATAAATATACAACATCCCTTTCAGGGAGAAAAGAAAACCCAATAATAACTCTCCAAGTTCTTATGATATCAAGGAATAAGCCAAAAATAGTGACAAATACCACAAAATATAGATGCCTTTAGAATACCATCATGACAATTTAGTTTGAAAGATTAAGCATGTGAGTTGATAACGAATTTCATTGTACAAGTCATGAGTTTGATTCCTTCAGTCTCCATTTACATAGTTAACCAGGCAGCTCTCCTGCATTTCCACTGAAAACAGGCTTCAACATATCTGGACAACATAACTAGCAAAAAAATAGAGTAAATAATAATGAATATTAATAGTAAATAATAATAAATGGCTGCATTTATTTTGCTGCTGGAATATGAGGGTACATATTAATATCCTCTTATTCTGCAGGTTGAGCTTGCAAATGCTCAAATTTGATCTGTGCTCTACCCTAGGGTAGCAAAAATTAATTAAATAAATAAATGTACATGTCCTGAAGGAAAAAAAACAAACCTGAAACTGCATTACTAAGGACTTTTAGCTTCCACATCACAAATTCTATAAAAAAGAGCAAAATGCTGAGGTAAATAATATCCCTGAATCTTAAGGATATTTGAGATGTTCATATGTAATGTATTGCACTAGACACAACTATGAAATGTCTCATTTCTAGGAAAAAAAACAGAAGATAAAGAACCAGGCACCATGACACAACATTGTTAGAGGTCATGCAAATAAAGAAATGTGAGTAATGTTAGAAAATCCTTTGAACATGGGTTTGCTAATGTCAAGCAGTTTACAAATTCTCACATTCTGAAAACAAGGAGTTAACCGTTATCATAAGACTTACATTGTCACTGTCTGTGGAATTATAATGCCCATAATAAGTCAGACGCTCATCAACCATAGAAGGGGGCAAACTCCACCTACATATTCCTCAGTTGCTGACTGATGTGCACAAAGTTATGAAGTCTTTACTCTTAAATCTGAACTGCTGGTCTGAGTGCCACATGCAGTGAAAGACTAGTGCTGAAAGGATATCTACAGTAAAACGAATCACAGGGCAGAAATATCATTAAAAATCTTTTTCAACTTCAAATCTGACATCCTCCTTACATTTCACAGGAGGCAGCTTGACATACCGGAAAAATCATTCAGCAAAACATTTCATATGATGACACAAGCACTAAGAAATACGCAGAAGCAGCAACATCAGATGTAGCATTGCTGTAGTCTAAACCACAAAATATAAAATGTATGTCCGAACCAACATCAAACATGAATAATGAAACATGGACACAAATTCGGTGTAGTATGCTGCATTCATGCAAGTATTCAAAATTAGAGCAGCACTAGCCTTCAAAATATCATAGCAAGGTTCCTAAACCAGAAGTATTTTCTTGTTTTGCACCGTATTATTTCCAGACATAATAAACCTCAAATACTTTTAGTTTGGTATTTTTAACTACAAAAGGTTGTATATTCCTATCATCTGTGAAGCTAGGAAAAGTAAATCTGAAGGCAACTTTCATAGCACTGGTACTAGATAATAGTAAGAGATATGGGTGAATACATCTTATGCAGTAATAATTATTGAAAATGATCCCAGAAGACAGTAACACACTGTGAAGCTCCCATTACATATTCACAACATCAAATGTACAACCCACTTCAGAATTCAACTTAAAAACTACCTTCTCATCTCTAAATCCTGCCCATGCCAGGACCCTCCTTAATCCCATCTCTCTTACCCACTCTCTACTCAAAATCTTTTAGCTTTACACTTAATCTCCACCTACCTATACCCCTCTCTGCACCTTACCTCTCTGAGTTCTACTTCCTGTACTCTGTCAGTAGCAACATCAATAGAGTCACCACCAATCTGGAGTTTTTTTCTGTAACAAAATGACCTACTAACATGAACTTAAATGGGACTTTTCTATCTCTAACTCTGTTATGATTTTTACTTAACAAATTAATTTTTCCTTGTATATTTTTTCATGCAAATTCTGTCATTGTAACGTGAATACACCATTGTAAATTTTTCCTGATTGATGAATGTATGATATAGCTATGTAATTTTTATTTTCTGAATTATTTTTTTTGCATGTTAATATCTTGTAATGTTTTTGGAGCTTTTCTCCTTGGGTCTCCATTGACAATGGGCCTTTGGCCCCGCTGGACCAACCCGGTTAACAAATGGTAAATAAATAAATAAATAATGAACCAATAAAAACAAGAAGCACAAAGCAAAGACATGTAATCCAAGGTTAAACCAGCAAAAGTCTGACACAATGCTGATTAAGAGGGCCCAGCCAATTCATTTGGAAGAAGTTCAAGTTCAGAAATGTAGTTTTTTTTCCTGGTACTGTAGCTGTTGAATCATAGCAGCTGCTGTTCTAGTTAACCAGCTGAAACTGAATCTCCCTTCCCCCATTCATTCAGCAGCTGTTGAGGCTAGGAACTCTTTCAATGCATTTTCACTCAGACATATATTTGATCTCTTCTGACTTGTGTACATATATTTCTAATGTGTAATGCTCGCCACCTACTGGTGGCATTTGTAATAGCATGACAGTTCAAATTGAATGCATTATCCCTTAATGAAACAGTCTCTGTGGTGTTCCTCAAATTCTCACAAACCCAGTACATCACTATACTGGGTCCAAAAGCAAATAATGACAAAACTTCTTTGTGTGGAAGATCTAAGATTCCGTAGAGTTCAGGCACCTAATAAAAACCATATTGGGAATATCCCACTTAATAACAGGTGGTAGGAATACTTTCTTTAAAAACTGTCCCTCCACTCAGTCTCATACAGACTCTTCAGAGGTGACCTCTGTCTGGCATACAAAGTAATCTCAGACCCCACTTTGATAGAACTGTTGTATATCTGCAAGTCAAGCTCCATTTCAGTAACCCGAACAAACAACCTCAACCTGGTCTGTGACATCAATATGACTTGTTAGCAGGACAGATTTGTGTCCCAGAGACTCCCCCTTCTGTGGAATAGACTCCTTCTCCACATCAAGTAGAGTACCTCATTAACCTTTTTTAAGCCCAACCTGGAAAACTGGATGGAAAATAGAAAGTTCACCCTGGGGATCACTCCATTGATAAAGACACTGGGAACTAATGACAAGCGGCACAACGCCAGGTCACTTCTATGGGCTAGGCTTGTAAAGGCCTCAGGGCCACTAGCCTAGTACACACCTATGAACCTGTGAACCTATGAATGCATTCAAAATGCAGCTTAAGCGATTCATTCATACCTATATATATTGGACTCATGTTGAATCTCAAACCTCTAAAACAGTTTCACTGAAAACCACAATCAGAGAATCTAAACAATGCTTGTTTTGTATGGAAAAATTGTCCACCCCCCCCCCCACACACACACACACACACACACACACACCTCTCATACGGGGTAACATCCACATCCTTCTAACTTATATCTTCTAATTCTATGGTCATACAGCAGTGAGTGCGAGGCAAAGTCAGTCTCCCTGAATATAGGTTTTCAGCTAAACTGTTTTAAGGTTATTTATTTATTTATTTGTGGAGCTGTCATATTTCCAGTTTATTTACAAGGTGAATTGGATTTTTATTAAAATATGTTAGGTTAGTGGAACATAGGTACAGGGCTAATACCAGCAACAGCTAAGGATCTGAACTTATCTTGAACTGCCATATTTCAACAAGAAAAGGTAAACTGAATGACTGATGTCAAGTTTTCTGTCATAGGGATCAAAAAAGGAAAGGATGGGAACTCCCACTAGACAAATATAAAGACAAGATGTAGGTGGCAGCTCTTGCATCTTAACATGAAATAAATATACAACATCCCTTTCAGGGAGAAAAGAAAACCCAATAATAACTCTCCAAGTTCTTATGGTATCAAGGAATAAGCCAAAAATAGTGACAAATACTGCAAAATATAGATGCCTTTAGAATACCATCATGACAACTTAGTATGAAAGATTAAGCTTGTGAGTTGATAGCGAATTTCATTCTGCAAGTCATGAGTTTGATTCCTTCAGTCTCTATTTACATAGTTAACCAGGCACCACTCCTGCATTTCCACTGAAACAGGCCTCAACATATCTGGACAACATAGCTAGCAAAAATATAAAGTAAATAATAATAGTAAAATGGCGGCATTTATTTTATTGCTGGAATATGAGGGTATGTATTAATATCCTCTTATTCTGTAGGATGAGCTTGCAAATGGTCAAATTTGATCTGTGCTCTACCCTGTGGTAGCATAAATTAATTAATTAATTAATTAATTAATTAATTAATTGTACATGTCTTGAAGGAAAAAAAACAAACCTGAAACTGCATTACTAAGGACTTTTAACTCTCACAACATCACAAATTCTATAAAAAAAGAGCAAAATGCTGAGGTCAATAATATCCCTAAATCTTAAGGATATTTAAGATGTTCATATGTAATGTATTGCACTAGACACAACTATAAAATGTCTCATTTCTAGGCAAAAAACAGAAGATAAAGAACCAGGAACCATGACACAACATTGTTAGAGGTCATGCAAATAAAGAAATGTGAGTAATGTTGTTAGAAAATCCTTTGAACAGGGGTTTACTAATGTCAAGCAGTTAACACATTCTCACATTCTGAAAACAAGGAGTTACCGTTATCATAAGACTTACATTGTCACTGTCTGTGGAATTATAATGCCCATAATAAGTCAGATGTTCATCAACCATAGAAGGGGGTAAACTCCACCTACAGATTCCTCAGCTTCTGACTGATATGCACATTGTTATGAAGTCTTTACTCTTAAATCTGATCTGCTGGTCTGAGTGCCACATGCAGTGAAAGACTGGTGCTGAAAGGTTATCTACAGTAAAAGGAATCACAGGGCAGAAATATCAATAAAAATCTTTTTTAACTTCAAATCTGACATCCTCCTTACATTTCACAGGAGGCAGCTTGACATACCGGAAAAATAATTCAGCAAAACATTTCATATAATGACACAAGCACTGAGAAATATGCAGAAGCAGCAACATCAGCTGTAGCATCGCTGTAGTCTAAACCACAAAGAATAAAATGTATGTCAGAAATAACATCATACATGAATAATGAAACATGGACACAAATTCGGTGTAGTATGCTGCATTCATGCAAGTATTCAAAATTAGAGCAGCACTAGCCTTCAAAATATCATAGCAAGGTTCCTAAACCAGAAGTATTTTCTTGTTTTGCACCGTATTATTTCCAGACATAATAAACCTCAAATACTTTTAGTTTGGTATTTTTAACTACAAAAGGTTGTATATTCCTATCATCTGTGAAGCTAGGAAAAGTAAATCTGAGGGCAACTTTCATAGCACTGGTACTAGATAATAGTAAGAGATATGGGTGACTACATCTGATGCAGTAATAATTACTGAAAATGATCCCAGAAGACAGTAACACACTGTTAAGCTCCCATTACATATTCACAACATCAAATGTACAACCCACTTCAGAATTGAACTTAAAAACTACCTTCTCATCTCTAAATCCTGCCCATGCCAGGACCCTCCTTAATCCCATCTATCTTACCCACTCTCTACTCAAAATCTTTTAGCTTTACACTTAATCTCAACCTACCTATACCCCTCTCTGCACCTTACCTCTCTGAGTTCTGCTTCCTGTACTCTTTGTCAATAGCAACACCAATCTGGAGCTCTTTTCTGTAACAAAATGACCTACTAACATGAATTTAAATGGGACTTTTCTATCTCTAACTCTGTTATGTTTACTTAGCAAATAAATTTTTCCTTGTATGTTTTTTTCATGCTATTTCTGTCATTGTAAAGCGATATACCATTGTAAATTTTTCCTGATTGATGAATGTATGATATAGCTATGTAATTTTTATTTTCTGAAAAATTTTTTTTTTGCATGTTAATATCTTGTAATGTTTTTGGAGCTTTTCTCCTCAGGTCTCCATTGACAAGGCCCAGCTGGACCAACCCGGTTAACAAATGACAAATAAATAAATAAATAATGAACCAAGAAAAACACGGAGCACAAAGCAAAGACATGTAATCTTAAACCAGCAAAAGTCTGACACAATGCTGATTAAGAGGGCCAATTCATTTGGAAGACGTTCAAGTTCAGAAATGTAGTTTTTTCCTGGTGCTGTAGCTGTTGAATCATAGCAGCTGCTGTTCTAGTTAGTCAGCTGAAGCTGAATCTCCCTTCCCCCATTCATTCAGCAGCTGTTGAGGCTAGCAACTCTTTCAATGCATTTTCACTCAGACATATCTGATCTCTTCTGACTTGTGTACATATGTTCCTAATGTGTAATGCTCGCCACCTACTGGTGGCATTTGTAATAGCATGACAGATCAAATTGAATGCATTATCCCTTAATGAAACCGTCTCTGTGGTGTTCCCCGAAGTCTCACAAACCCAGTACATCAATATACTGGGTCCAAAAGCAAATAATGAGGAAACTTCTCTGTGTGGAAGATCTAAGATTCCTTAGAGTTCAGGCACCTAATAAAAACTATATTGTGAATATCCCACCTAATAACAGGAGGTAGAATTACTTTCTTTAAAAACTGTCCCTCTACTCAGTGTCATACAGACTCTTCAGAGGTGGCCCCTGTCTAGCATACAAAACAATCTCAGGCCCCACTTTGCTGGCACTGTTGTATATCCGCAAGTCAAACTCCATTCCAGTAACGCGAACAAGCAACCTCAACCTGGTCTGTGACATCAATAGGACTTGTTGGCAGGACAGATTTGTGTCCAAGAGACTCCCCCTTCTGTGGAATAGACTCCCTCTCCACATCAAGTAGAGTAGAGTACCTCATTAACTTTTTTTAAGCGCAACCTGGATAACTGGATGGAGCACAGAAAATACACCCCGGGGAATCCACCTGTGTCACTGCTGGACAGGGGCATTGGGTGCTGATTTATCGGAACATGGGCTAAATTCTTGGCTAGGCTTGTAAGGCTGTCAGGGCCAATAGCCTAGTAACTTCCTATGATCCTATGAACTTTCCAAAGTATAAATCCACTAATGAAAGTAGGGAAGCACAAGCTAGTTCAAGTTGAATCTTCTTTATCCTTTAATGCCTACATTCACAACTCCCGAAACACTCCTCATATTTTTGCTGAACCAAATCGTGCAAAGACTGAAAAAAATAGAATAAAATAAAAAAAGTCATTAACCAATTCAGTGCTGTTTAGTCTGACACAATATATAAATATTTTCTTGTAGAATTACCAACTATTCCCACTTTTAGGGGTCTCCCTAAAATTCATAAGAATGCTATCAACCCTAAGATGACGCACATTATTTTAAGTAGAAGATGGTTAACAGAACCACTCTCAATATACGTGGAGAAACAGCTCAAAGATGTGGTATTTACTAGTAATACGATAATTAGAGATACTCAGGAGTTCCTTAAAACATTATCAGAGTGTATACATGATATAACTGACTTATCTGACATCTGGCTTGTGACGCTAGATGTCAAGTCTCTGTTCACAATGATACCTAATGATGGAGGCCTTGAGTATCTAAGGCAATTATCATGTGCAAGGAATGTCACAAGTGCAATCATGATGAGATGTATGTTATTGCTAGAACTGATTTCAGAGAATAATGTTTTCATGCACAATGACAAGTATTATTTACAGACAAAAGGGGTAGCGATGGGAACGCCTTGTGCGAACTCTTACGCCAATCTGATTACGGCCCAATGGGAGAAGACACATATCATAGATACAGAATATGGCAATAATATCAGGTACTACAAAAGGTTTGTGGATGATGTCTTCTTCCTATAGGAGGGCAATGAAGCTGATTTATGTGTATTTATTGAATACATCAACCAAACAACCAACTTCTTAAAATTTGAAGGGAAATGGTCCAAATCAGAGATTGAATTTCTGGATGTGTTTATTAGTAAGGAGAATGGAAAACTTACAACTACATTATATAGAAAGAGTTGCAGGAAAAATAGCCTTCTCCATCGCACAAGCATGCACCCCAGACATGTATATCAGAATATAGTTATAAACCAAGGAAGGAGGATGTCTAATTTGACTAGTGATGATGCCAAATGTGAACAAACGTTAGGACATCTGAGAAATTCATTTGTTATGAGGGGATATTCCTCACATGAAACGGAGGTATTGAAGGATTCAACAATAGTTGATAGAAGAGGGAAGGGAAGACCATATTTTAGAAACAACAATATGCATACTATAGCATTGACTCAGGTAGACAGACAAGTTACCAATACACAAATAAGATTGAATATACCATATTCAAATAACAATACAGATGTGAATAAAGTCATTACTAAAAATTGGCCTATTCTGACTACCAATAAAGAGATGTGCACCATTGTTGGTCATCGACCAAGGTATAGTTACAGCAACAGCAAGTCCTTAAAAAGGCTACTATGCTACGAAGAGACCAAAGAGAGCAGAGTAACATCAGATAGACAAGGAACTTTTCCTTGCAGGAACTGTAACCAATGCTCATACATGTCAGGCTCCAATAGTTTTATACATCCAGAGAATGGTAGGACATATACTTTCAGGCACTAAGCAGACTGCAAATTTAGAGACTTGATATACCTAGTCAGCTGTGTGAAATGTACCAGTTATTATATAGGTAAGACTAATCGAACCCTAAGAGAAAGGGTAAGGGAACATATCTATGCCATCAACCATGAAGATGAGACTAATGCTTTGGCCAAACACACATTAGACCATGATTTGAGCCACAAATTTAAGTTCACAGCAATAGAGTTGGTTACAAAAGCAAAAGATTGAGAAATATAAAGAACTACACTGAGCGACAAGAAACAAAATGGATAATCAGGATACAATCTGACAGAGGCAAGGGCTTAAATGAAAGAGTCTCTATCAAACCTTTTCTAAAGGACAGACCCCTGAAGCATTGAATATGCATATTTAAGAAATAATTATTATATATATACTGGAGTGAACAAATACTTTTCCTCATACATTTTTATTATATACTGAATTCACTGTATTGCAAGTATATTGCTTAATAGTATTTATATCTTAATCATGAAGTTATGAAACTGTTTCTTGAAATTTACACAGTTTTTAAATTAAATGATCATATAAATATTTAAAAAATGTATTATATTTTATTGCATAACTTTTTATATTATGGATTTTAATTACTAATTTATGTACATATTTCACAAAGTCAAGATATTAGAAACACTAAGTAAGTAGATGCTACCATCTAGTGGCAAATCTTTATATGGCTCAAATTTAAATGGCAAAGTAATGGTATTGGATATGTCTGAAGAAGGGTTTGGAAGTAACCCGAAAGTGCTAACTGTTTTTAGCTTCTGGTCTGAATAAATGATTATAAATTGAAGAGCTGTGGTGGTACCTGGCATATTTTTCAGTATACTATACAAATACCTTAAAGTACATTACAAGTTTTAGTGTTCAAAATTGTTTACGAAAAGTAAGCTGAAGAACAATAATGAATAACAGAAAAATGATAGATAGACCCACTTCTCAAGTATATATCAATAGTAAAAGCTTTAATATAATTATAAATCCTAATTAAAATATTGCTGGAGGATGAAAATCTAATAAAAATCAAACCTATCAATGTCCAAACATAATTAAAATGCAAACATTGTTAAAAATAAGTTTTAAAAAACTCCAATAAATATAACTAAACATATTATTTTAACTATCTATTAAATAAAAAATTCAAAAATGAAATCCCGGTATTATTAGTTAAAGGACTAGCCTGTGCTGCTTTCTAGTGGTCAAACATATTCACTATGTTAAAGATATAATAAATGTCTTTAAAAAAAGCTGCCTATATAACAACCACTGTCTGTAATTAACCATACATTGCACAATTATAAATGGTAAAAGACTGGAAAAAGAGATGTTATAAAAAAACTGTTCCTATGATCTGCAAACAAAAACACAAAATTAATTACATAAACAGTATAATTCAATAGCTGCACGTGGTATATACATCATAACCTTGCTGATCTCAGTTTTAAAACAGGGGTCAATGAGACATTGTCATTCAAACCAGGGGGGTATGTTGGCTTTTAACACCAATTGTCAACAGAGCTCCCTGTACTCAATTTTAGAATCCCATTGACCCCCCCCCCGGATCTTTAGGACTTCTTCCAAGACAAAGAAAGTATAGGCAGCCTGTATACGACTTACAGTATGTCTATACAGGGCATTATCTTTATTTTTTTGGTCTAATATCATATAGGTGCTCATAAAATCTTTTTTTTTGGAGCATATGCTGTCTTCCCTACATAGAAAACATCATTTTTTTACAAAGGGACAAATAAACCACCCCATTGCTATCGCGATTAGGAAAAACGTCCTAACTTATATATATATGTGTGTGTGTGTGTGTGTGTGTGTGTGTGTGTGTGTGTGTGTGTGTGTGTGTGTGTATGTGTATATATGTATGTATATCTGTCTCTGTTTGCAATATACACATATTCACCATTAGCTATGTACGAGCACTGAGCACATCTTCCACATTTGTAATCAGCACTCTTTTTCTTCTTGGAACTCTATATTTGTACTTAGCTGATTCTAATACATCTTTAATATAACAACCTTTCCTAAATACAAAATTGATAGGGTTTTTGAATATCACCTCTAGATCAGGAAAAACTAGAAAAACCTCTCCCAATTCTTCAAAATAACATAAGGTTTGCATCACTATTATAATATGTCACAAAAGCCCCTTTATATGCTACATTATTTCCATCATCTGTCTGTTGTATCATGTCCATATGTTCACCACCAGGTTGGTGTAGTTTTTAAGGGTTATATCTACCTTCACTAAATTTGGGGAATACCCATATTTTCTACCTTGTTTAACTTTTCTAACCACCTCTTCCACCAGTTAATTAGGTTATCTTCTTTCTAGAAATATATTCTAAGGTTAATACACTCATCCAAGAAATCCTGTTCATCAGAAGTCATTCTTGAAATTCTTATAAATTGACCCTTAAGAATGTTCCTTTTCTGTTTACAGGGGTGGGCACTGGTATAATATAAATATGAGTTGGAGAAGGTGTCCTTATGATGAATTCTAGATTTGAACACTTTCCTGTATTCCAATTTATGAAGCGTGACATCTAAATAATTCAAAAATCCTTAGTACTCTTATAAGTAAATTTTAAGAAATCAATCCTAGTCTCTGGTTCCCCTTCACAAGATCGAATGGATGGAAGCTAGAAATTCAGAATCTCAAACTTCCTTTCACTTGAAATTGTGAAAGGGAGCTTTAGGTTTACAAAAAATAAAAAGTTAACTTACCTTATTGCAGGGTGCAAGGTCTCCCTGTACCCTAGCAGTTTAAATGTGAATGTTCTGTGACTGCACTATAGTGGAGGAATGGAAAATCTTCCATTTTGTGCTTACTCGTATAGCTTGGAATAGGAGATTTCCCTTTCCTTCACTATAGTGCGATCTCGGAGTAGGTATATTTAAGTAGGGGTGTGTGGGGGCACAGCCCTCATGTAGGGGTGCAGGAGGGTGAAGCCCCCCTGTGAAAACATTTGAAAGGTATTAATTTTTTTGTCCCTTTCATATATTCGAGTTTCTCTAAATTCGAGATTCTGGTTTCGAGTTTATGACTTTTGAGTTTGGAGAAATTTGATCATATGAAGGGAACCCTAGTCTCTATATAATCAAAAAATTCCTTTAATTTATCTTCCATACTTTTCCAAAAAATACATATATCATCCAGATAACACTAATATAAATTCTTAATATTGAACATAGAGGGAATTAAAAACAAATTTCTGTTCTATATTTGCATAAGTAGGGGCACAACAGGTCCCCTTTGCTACCCCATTTTCCTGTTTATAGAACTCCCCATCAAAGTGAATGAAGTTGTTTTTTAACACCATCTCCATGAACTCCAGCAAAACTCTGAACTCATTGGCACTGGTTCCACCTTTTTCTCCAAGACCCTCTTCAGACTAATCTAGCCGTATATTATGAGGTATCACTGAAAATAGATCTACTATATCTATTATTACGAACTTCAGCTCTTGTTCATATATTTCATTTTTTATACATTTCAAGAAATCCCAAGAGTCCTTAAAAATTCCAGCCTCCTTGGTCTAAATTCTTTTAAGATTATGATCAATAAATATCACTAAAGGATGAGTTTTAGAACCAGTAGTAGCCACAGTTAGCCTAAGTGGTGGATCAGATCTTTTTATAATCTTGGAAGTCCCAAAAATGGATGGTATAACCAGTTTATCCATCCTTAAATAATTATATGTATCGATATCTATCATATATTCTATAAGTAAATCTTGTAACATAACAATCTATTTTAGAATATGCTAGATTCATTTCATTTTTTGAGACTTGTGAATATTTATTTTCATTACTTAATATATTCATCATTTTCCCACATATACAATGGTATCCACAATAACTACCCCCCAATCAGGCTTCATTACCCTTAGATATGTATTCTTACTCAATTCATCCAAAAATATTTTTCCCTCATAGGGCAGGTTGGGATATATTTTCTTATCCGTAATAACCTTTCTAAGTTCTTTCTCTACCACCATTTCAAAATTCTTAAGTTGTAGGTGTACAGGGGGGGGGGTAAATGTGCTTTTCTTTTTAAGTATGTCACTCTGCTCATTCCCCCCTAGATGACTCTGGAAACAATAGCTCTATATGTTCTTCCCTAATAAATAATTTAAAAACGATTAATAATTTGCTAATATAACTTTTTCTACTAGGAATACATTTAAATTCTTTCATCAACAAGTTACAATAAGTTTTATTAACCTCAATACTACTGTAATTAAATATACTGAAATTCTTATAGGAAAACATCTTGTCTTTCTTGGCAAATGTTTTCACCTTCCATACTAAGCTCTGTCACTACTTCATGAATGTCACAAACCTTAGCAATTCTCTTTCATCCCTACTACCTCACTTCTTTTTATACCCTTCCCCTTTTGTAGTTGTAATCTGCTGCATTTTTGCTTTTTAACCTTTCCAACCTCCTCAGAGGTGGAAACTCTAAATGGTCATTAAAATCAAAATGACTAGATCTCTCATCCTGGCCCCTTTTGTTATATACCCTTCCCTCCCTGAAGTTTCCTCAAATCTCCTGGTTACTTACTGCATGTATATTTCTATTATGAAAATAATTAGCAGAAAAAATGATTGTTAAAATATCTTTGTTTCAGATAACTTCTATTTTCTTTGTATTCTATTCTATCTCTGTCAAGTTTCTTGCACTTCCGTTTCATTAAAAATATATATTTCTCATCAGTTCTTAAACTTATATTCTGATATTTATTCTTTCCATCCTCCACTGTACATAGCAAATCATTAGTAATTTTATGGTTGATCGCTTCAGTTTTGTTTAAATAATGTCTCCATCTCCTTCTCATTCTGTCTAATAATAGCTTTAATAATATCAAATCCACAGTTATCGACTATCCTCAGCAAGTCCTTGTGAAAGTCTAAACCCTCTATTACATTGTTTGGGTATTTATATACCCTCATACCCAGGTACTATACCTCTATTAATACATTCTTTAAGGTAACTGTCTAAACCAAGCATTTTGTACTTCAACATATAATCATACAGTTTGCAGGAATTCATATCATGTGTCCACCACAGTGTCATTACTAACAGAAAACCCAGACATTGTAAAAGAAAATTTATCCGAGAGCCAAGCTACAAGCTATTCAATAGAGTCAGCGTTAAAAACATTCCCACGCTGACCAGAGTTAGAGTGGCTAGAAAAGTAATCTTTTTATGCTGCCATTGCTGTTTGAACTCAAATCATTCAGTCATTCTTCTTCCCACCATTTCATCATTCCAAGAGTCATTTGAGTAAAATGAAGAACCCAGCAGTGCGGTGTGCATCTCTATGCCAATTTCAATCATCACACTTGCTTCCTGTCCTCATACACATGACTGAAAGCCTTGCCATCACTTCCTAATTGCAGGGAATTGTCCTGGAAACACTCATTGCCGACATTTTTACAGTTTGAGTTAATAGATTCACCAGTTGTGTCAGCTCACCCAACACATTATGGATCTCACCATCCTCATTCATCTGACCAGTTTCTGTGATTGGGAAACTAATTTGAACCTTCAAATCCTCCATTTAGTAACTCAGCTCACAAAAAAGAAGGGTAAACATCCCAACCAACAAAACAAGTGCAAAGAGACTCGTATACACCAAACCAAACTGAAATAGTTGGCACACTGGAGGAAAAAGAGGAGTACTCACCCACAGTGACTCTCAAAAAGTAAAAAATAAAAACATATATAATGAGGGGGTTAGTACAGCTCAGTATCTGATGAAGTCCGAAGTATTGGAAGAAAATGCAGTAATCCTGTTTAGCTTTTATGTGTGGTTTGATATTGGATTAAACTTTTTATTTTCACTTTTTGAGAGTCACTATGCCAGCTATTTCAGTTTTTTTTTTCCAAAACATTCAATGTGATTTCAGTTGATTTTAAGTCTCTGTATAGAGGAGTAGCAACCTATCGCATTTGCAGTTATACATTATTTGAGTTGCATTATTATTTCCTTAGTTTACCCTGGACACGAAGGGTAATAAAAATTTTAGCCGTCTTTCATTTGCAAGTTATCTTCTGCCCCACTATCCATCCATAACAGCTATCATTTCTGCCTTCCACTTCTGCAGTGCTTCCATCACAATGCACAATATCATGCTTTAGATCTATAAATTATATTTATCAAGAACTGTGCATATGTGTATGAATTCTTGCTTTTGAAAGATGTAGTTTCATTGAATGTGTTACATTGACATATCATCATTGTCTGCTTACTTAAATATCGATTCACCTAAAACAATATTCAGTTAAATGTCATTGTCCTTCCTGACTGCTTTAATAACTCTGTGGTTTTATCTGTAGCCTTCTCAGTAAAAAAAAAAAAAAATCAAGAGTAGAAGACCAAGCATGGAAAAAGACCAATAACAAGAAACCACACCAGTAAAGGCTACCACAAACAACTCCGTGGAACCCAAAGGCTAATTTTAACAATTTATTTTTCTAAAGGATTGTTACCATTATATAGAGGATATGACTTGCAAAAATGTAGACTTATGAAAAACTTTGGAATGAAAATTCCTGCTAATAATAGCCTTATATTAAGTAATATATACATCAACAGATGTGTGGGAGAAGTTGTCTGAAAACCTAAAAAAACCAGTAGCTGTGTGTAAATAATTTAAACAATTTCTCAGTATGTTTGCCGTATTTCCATAATATAAAAATGTCATCCAAATAACAAGACTTATAAAAAAATAAAAGGCCAGTAAACAGAATGCATCACATAGGTGTACTCCCAACTAAACAAAAAAATGGCAAAACTAGGTGTTAAGGCAGCACCCATACCCACCCCTTTGATTGTTTATAATATTCACCACCAAAATGAAAGAAAGTCTTATTGAGAACCATTTCCATTAAAGTGGATACCATATAAAATAAACTATTTATCCATCTTGTCAAATTTTATTGCCAGTATCATGTAGTGTGGCAGTAAATAAATCACATACATCAGCTGTGATAAAAATTAAATTAAAAAAAACACACCAAAAATGGAATCTAGCAAATGCCATAAGATACAGAAAACCCACAGAAAACCATCAAGTGCTATTCATATACCATCAATGAAATGTGCAAAAGATTCAGTTTTGGAGCTTCCAGACAAAATAATCAAACACAAAGGTGGATCAAATATGGATTCACTTTAGAAGCTCGAAATACTAAAATATTGAAATTTTGTATTTCGAGCCCATAAAGTGGAATCCTGAAAAAAGGGAAACCTCAGAAGCACGAAATTTAAAACCTCAAATACCAGAGGTTTTGAATTCCACGCTTCTGAAGTTTTGCTGTGGTTATGGTAAGTGTGTATGTGTTAAGGGTTTTGGGTAGGGGCTGTGGTGTGTGTTAGTGTGTTTTGTTGCTGTGATGTGTGTTTAAGAAGAATGTAGCTTGTGTGGTGGTGTGTGTGTGTGTGTGTGTGTGTGTGTGTGTGTGTGTGTGTGTGTGTGTGTGTGTGTGTGTGTGGAATAGAAGCGCAAATTTTTAAATCTCCAGTGTGCGAGATTTTGAATTTCGCACTTCTGAGTTTTCGTTGTTTTAAGGTTTCGGCTTTACAGCTTCGAAATACTGAATTTTGACGTTTCAGTATTTTGAGGATATAAAGTGAATCCATCAAATATACACCCTTGTGGAGTTTAGGCATAACAAACTTTCAAGGTATCCAATGTTGTTTTTTTTTGTTTTGTTTTATTTTGTTTTTTGTTTGTTTTTTTTTTACTATCAAAAACTAAAGCAGTTCTTGAGAAATAGACCCTTCCAGTAACATGTTATATAAAACTGAATCAATGTATCTAGAATGCAATGCAATAGGCACTATGACTGACATTTTTATTCTTTCTGATAATATCTTAATTAATGTGCATATAGGAGATTTGACTGGTGTTGTATTTTTGGACATTAATAAGCATTTGATATTGCAAACCACAACCTGTAGTTTGGTGCACATACAGCTATAGGTGTTAGTCTCAAGGCATCAGGTTGGTAGGACCATCCTTTCCTATCAAATCCCACTATTCAAAGGTGTTCCTCAAAGGTCATGTCAATATTTATTAACAGACTTCTTATGGAACACCATACACTTCCAATGATCCCAATAATCGTATATGCTGATGACATGGTTATTTACTGATCAGACCCCACTGCTACAAGAATTAACAAAATTACCTAAATCTGACCTAGCCCACCTTAACACCTGCCTTAATCTCATACATTTTATTCTAAAGGTATGATGTTTGAAACCAAGCAAAGGCTCAACCTTACTTTTCAGCACTGGGAAATCCAGTTTAGAGTTTCCAGTCCTATTAATTACAGTAATACTTTCAGGTATCTGTCAATATGGTTTGACCAAACTTTAAACAGAAATGGCAAAAGCTAAACTTAACATGTTACTTTGGCTGCAAATCCTCTTATTTCTTGACTTCAGAAGGTACAGTAGCAGCAGTTAAATAAAGCTTGGCATTCACACCACTAATCCCTGATTGTTTGGCTTGCATTTAGTATTACCTGATACAGATAAGTACTTTAAACTGAATGTATGTACTTTTATAAACTATGTAAGAGTGCTGCTGCTGCATTTTCAAATAATTATTTATTGTATTTTTCAGCACTTTATCATTGTAATTTGCCATTGCTTTTCACAGACTCTGCTACTGGCTTCTCTGTACTGTACTCATTTAGAAGTGTGCATTTCCTAGCTAGCTGTTTTGCTTGCTCTACTAGTATTCACTTTGGGCTAATTCTAGTGTGGTTTTTATATTAAGAAGACTTGGGACTGCATTCTAGTGGCAGTAGAAGGTAGCCTGGTTTGTCCAAGCTAGGAATCACACAGGAAGGATTTAAGTGAGATTTTTTTCATTGGCCATTGGGCTATTTAGTCTGTTTAGTCAGTTTTCAGTTTTCCGTGCCCAAGGACCATGGCGGTGCAGCGGTTAGCATTGTTGCCTCACAGCAAGAGGTTCTCCGGTTTGATTCTCGACTGGAGCGCCTTCTGTGTGGAGTCTGCATGTCCTCCCCATGGTCGAGTGAAGTTTAAAGACATGCAGGTAGGTGCATGTGTAAATGGGTGTGCCTTCTTTGAAGGTTGGGTGTCTGGCTGGTACCTCGTCCCCATAAAAATCCACTGCCAATCTTTAGAAGACCAGAGTTCCGCTGTGGTGACCCCTAACCAGGAAAAGCCAAAAGACATTAGTTTTAGTCAGTTTTCTCTGCCTCTATAAAGTTGGCAAGTTTGCACAATGCTGTTTGTTATGCAGTGAAATTCAGCAGTGCCCTGTATTGATGTAGACACTTAGAATTGACATTTCCCTGCAAAACTACCCTTAAAAGTTCCTCAGTACTCAGTCATGCAAAAAGCAACTAGTTTGTGCAGTGAGAAGCACTCCCCCCATGAGTTTAGTATTAGTATTAAATACTCCTGATTTTACTCTGTAATCGTACAGCAACCTTCTGATCAGGTAAAAATGGCCTATAACCATAGATATGAGTGTCTTTACTATCTCCACAGTCAACTTGGTGGATATGGGGATTCTGAGGCAATGTAGCAATTGTCTCATGTTTACTGACAAGCAACTAATAAACAAACTGATAAGGTATGTGAGAGATGTTGTTACACAATGTCACTGGAAGCAAGACTCTCAAATACAAACATTCATTAATACCAATCAGGTTGTCACTAATGCACTAACTACACCAATCACACACGGTATGGACCAAGCACATAGATCCACACTTGCTTAAATGTAATCTTCCTAAACCACAAAAGCTCCCAGACATTGTACAACAAATACCCTCTGCAACCTCAAAAGCACTGTACCAAAACAACACCCTGAACAACATATGTATCCACATCTCACGGTGCCTCAACTTTTAAGCCCATAAGGCAAGCCACCAAATAACCCAATATTTTGGTCATAGGAGACTCCATTGTGAGACACAGAGATGCCCCACTCATCAGGTTGAGTAAGTGGAAAGTTATGGTGTGTTGCCTATCATGGGTCTGGATCTGCCAGATCATGCATGGACTGAGGTCATTGAACCACAAGTTCAGATATAGTCCACTTTCGGTACAGATGACCTGAGATATACCTCCCTGGACTATATGAAGAGAGACATGATGGAGCTCTTGGACTATGTGCTCCTGGCTGATATGAGCATTAGCACTGTGCAGTATTCTACCTTCTCCAAAGATGACACCACAATATGAACAGAAGATGATTAATTTAATAATTAGTTTAGTTTTTGGTGTCATTCTAAGTAGATACAATGTCCCAGAAAATCTAAAGATATTACTGTTCAACACCAGGAGAATAAATAAGAAACTCCAGTCCCTCCAAGCTCTCATCACTCTGGAGAATGCAGACATTTGTGCAGTTAAATGGGTTAATTCAGTAGAGAGCACCCTATCAGTGCAGGGCTACAGTGCCTTCCATATATTTAGCCAGGAAGGGACTAAAGGTGGAGGTGTCTTGATTTACATAAAAAAAACAAACATACCTTAAGGCTGGTCAAACAGTATAATGTGCATGAACTTCTCCTTGTCCAAATTACCACAGGCAAAATCCCATACTATATCCTTGCAAGCTATAGGTCCCACACTATGACACAGTAAACCCATAACACATACTTAAATGTACTGGAGACACAACCATTCAGCCTAATACCGTATTCATGGGTGACTTTAACTACCACACTATAAGTTGGGAATCATACACAATCACAGACTTATAGGAACAGAGTTTCCTGGACTTTGTAAACACAAACACCCCAAGCCAGCTAGTCCATAAGTTCATTAGGTGCACAAATATCGATATTGTACTCACTAACATGGGAGAATGCTGGAAAAACTCAAACCTGGATCTACCCATATACTTGGGTCCTTAAATGAATCTACAGTTTCAATCACTATGCACTGTATTAAATATTCACCCTTCAGTCTAGGTCTCTCAAATGTCATTTGCTTGTTTTTTAATGCATTTATCAGCATATTATTCTCCTGCTCCCAAATAGTCAATTTAGTCAAGTTCTTTCGAGAAGATGCCCTGTCTGTAACAAATGTAATCAGTTTATTCATTTTCAAGTCATCTGCATACAGACTATAGAGCACCTCAGATAAATATAAATCAGAAACATATAACCTGAACAAGTATGTGCCTAGGATAGAGCCCTGTGGGATGCATTGATTGTTACCTAGAATGTCACCTGTCCAATTGTTTTATGATACTCACCATTTCCTACTTGTAAGACCCATGTAGTTATGAGTCTTCTCAAGATTACATTACTACCTAGCTGTTCTAATTTATTGATCAGTGTTTTGTATATGATCCTGTCAAAAGAAGAAAGTATATCATGGTACACTTTTTCTTTTATAGCTGTTATTACAGAACATCATATTATAAGTAATTATAGATATATTTCAAGATATGCATGCTGATATTTGTTTTCAAATCACAACCCTTTCATTTCTGACAATAATTTTTCAAAAATAACCTTCGCCATTATCTTTCCACAACAAAAAAGTATATGTATGGGTCTATATGTCTCTGGGTTTGTCTGTTCTCCTTTCCCTTAAAGATTGTTTTGGCAAGTGCATATCTCCAATCGTGACATACTAATATGACCTAGTGAATAACAGGCACAATGGTACTATACGTTCATTACAATAGCATAGCAGAACAGTGGTTTGCACAGTTGCTCTTACTGCTTTCAGGCTCACTTACTATATACACCAGGAGTAAAGGCAGCAACTATAGCATCATATGCACTGGATACATTGCATAGCTTTCATTTACTACGCAGGTAGGGTTGCAGTATTGTTATACTTCAGCAAATCTGATTAACATTATCAACAAAATGTTTGATTAAAATAATTATTTATTACACAGACCCCCTCCCCCCCAACCAGGCAAGAGAAAAAAGAAAAGTGTGAAATTGCTATCAATAGCAGTAATACAGCCGATAACATTGTAGTGTCTAGCAATGCCTGAATCACTGTACTTGACACGTAGACTGGACAGTCTGTAATCATTATGTAACACACAATACTATGACAAATATTCATTTACTGTAAACGTCATTAGTGTCCTTCCCTGTTCCAAAAATACTGTATTATATCATCTCATATCTTATAATATCATATCATATGGTCAAGTCTTTGGTTTGCCAGCCTTCAAAAGTGAACATAAAGCTCATAATGCATATTTTTCTGCCCAGGACATACAGGTTCATTCAGTTGTCTGGGCCTAAATTCAGCCAGAGAAGGAGCACAGTACAGAGTGCTTCTGCTGACTGTTTATGAATTTTATTTAAAGTTGCACAACAAAGTCCCTTTCTATTTTAAAGCAAATTATTGATTTTAACTGCTGTCTTTAATTAGCAAGAAAAAAAAACCTTAACAATAACTGCAAGTCAGCAAATGAATAAATAAATAAAAGCAAGCAACATTCATCAATGTGACTGCAAATATCTTTGCTAACATATCAGAACATGATAGGTAACAAAGTAGCATGACTTAAATGCCTGCTGCATGAAGAAAAAAAATCCTTTGAAATTATTACAGAGATTATTGAATAACATTCTACTCATTTTCTTCATAGCCTGGATTTGTTTACCAAGCAACAGCTGTTGTCACCTACTTAGTATTATTTCCTCTAACTATACTGAAGGAGCCCCTTTAAAATGATTTAAGGAAAATGTATATTTTATGTGACATGAACAACACTGAGTACTCTGCTAAGATTGGGGATTTACAAGGATTAGCCCTGGATAACATACAATGCTACAACATTAATGCTTTGGAAACCCACTGAACATACCTTTGCCTTCATTTGTCTGCATAAGGGATCCTTGATATGTATAACTACAGTGACGCAGTGTTGATGCCATTATCAGTTCATGATTCTGCACCACAGACATTAAATACAGCTTCTTTCTTCCAGAGCTAATCATTATATGGCTGGTAATGACTTGAAAGTTGAAATTCTGACTCCTGTTTATAATGCACTATCACATTTACTAGCCTTCATCTTGGAGCACTGAGGATACAGGTTCAGAATCAGCTGCAAGATGTGAGCCATTAAGAGAAGAATCGTGTGCTGAGGAGTCAGCAAGATGGCACCAGCGTAAACTGCTCTGTGTGTGTGCCGCTTTCACCTGCACTCATTCTGTGGGTGGCTTTCATACAATTTCTGGCAAGAAATTAACATAATCACTAACTGGACAGTGACTATAGGTAATTTCTTCCAGATAGCTAAGAAGCAACATTTCTGTTTTTGCAGGTTTATTTGCTGAAAGAATGTAAATGCATGGGGCTATGCTAGTTCACCCAAATTGAACAGTAAGCTGGCTTGTTCCTCTAGGTATTGGTGGTTTTCACAATAATGTGCTTATTCCATTTAATGCTTAAAAGTAGCTGATTTTGTAATAGAGGGGGAATGATTCAGTTTCTATAATGATTCCATGCTGCTCTGTTTATATGCTGCTTAGGTGGATGTAAGCAGATATTCATGCTGGTCCTTCATTGTAAATGTCAACTCATTTCATGTTTTTTTATTTTATTTATTTATTATTTATTATATTTGTTAACCGGGAAAGTCCGACTGGGCTAGGAGCCCGTTTTTCAGCAGAAGCCCAGGGCGAAAAGCTCCAAAAAAAGTACAATATATTTTTTGAATATAAACAGCAGTATTTAATTTACAGTAATGATATGAAATTAAAAATGCTCACTATAGTACAAAACGTAAGTAAAGGCTAGTACAAAATATAGTATATACAAACTGCATATCAGACAAAAATATCACTGCTAGTCCAGAATGCTTGAGATTCCTGCAGGATGGCATAGTGTAAACAGTAACATAACAATGGTGTCAAAATACCGTAAGAAAGGAGGGATTAAAGAGAGAAATATTAGATGGAAGGAAACATGGAGGAGCTGTAGCAGTGGGAAGGGGCCGGATGAGCATAAGTGGATTTAACCAGGGGTCAGAAAGGAGCAGAGCCAATTATTGGCTAGGTAGTTGAGTAGTTGTTGTTTGAACTCAAGATGGTATGGATTTTTAGTAATTGTAGGATGGAGAGTATTCCAGAGTTTGGCAATTTTATTGGAATAAAGGCAGTCCCCGTGATAGTTGCAGGATTGGGTGACCTTTAGCATAAGTTTATTGGAGGATCTGAGGGCCCTGGGGTTGAGAGTGGGTTGGACAAGACAGGAGAGGGCAGGACAGTTAGAGGGTTGGTGAATTAATTTGTGGAGCATCGTAAGTTGGTCGTGAGCTAGAAGATTGGGGAGTACGAGCCATTTTAGTTGACAGAGCACAGTACAGTGGTGGGTCCTGTGTGGGGCATTCATGGCAAACTGCAATTTTGTGATAGCTTGATTCTAGATTGTTTAGCTCAGATTTGCGAAGGTTGGTGAGAATATGGGATCCGTAGAGGAGAGTAGAAAGTAGATGAGAACGGGCAGTATTTTGGTTTGATTTCACCTCTTTGCATTGACTTCTTCTGGTGAGGCCTGGCATACCTCCTTTAGAAAATGGACATTTGCCTTTTGAATACTACAGTTTAGTTATCAGTTATAAACTTCTTTGAATTTGTAGTTATTGTGGTGACTCATGGCAGTGTAGACCTAGTCTAAGCTTTTCCTTATGGCAAGGTTTTGGTCTAACTTTGAAAGAAGAAGCAAAATGATTGTCCTCTGCTACAGATTTGTGGTTCAAAGTTATGCACCGTGTTGCAGTTGGTGTTTCCTAATATATATTCATGTTTCCTTCTTTACTATGCTGATGAGATCATTTGTTATTAAAAATGTCATTATCCCCTTCTGCCAAAATGCTGTCATCCATCCATCCATGTACAACCCCTTTTTCCTATTTCTTCACATGAGATCAGAGTGTCACTTCACCACTGACAATCATCTAGAGTCAATGTTTACACCACCAAGTGGCTAGCCCTGCTGCAGCTCTGAAGAATACTACCTCATGACACTGCTTCTTTACCTTCAGAATTAGATTTTTTTTTAATTATCTTGTGGGAAGTTATTGAGATTCATGGGGAAATGGGGAAAGCATGTGAAGTATTAGTGTGCTTATTTGCCTCTGCTACAGTATTGTCTGCAAATATTATATGATGAGATCATTATAGTCTACCTCATAGAGTATAATTTCCATTTGTGCCCTCATGGTCACAGGAAGTTTCAAGTGCAACTATTTGTTTCACCTAGATACTTAATTTTAACTATGAAAAGCTTACAATCTGTATGGGGGTGGGGGGGATGCACAAGCAGTGATTGAGGGCACAGACTCTTAATGTTTTGGCACAATTAGGCGGGAGAAGCAATCTAAACAATTTTTGATCCAGACCTGCAACAGAACACTTAAAATGTTGCTTTGCAGAACAGGAAAATGGTTACATTTGCAGGGTCATCTTTGTGACCACTACATAGGACCAGAACCTACAGATGATAGTTATTATACATTATAGCATGTTCCAGAAGCTACTTAAATTTGTCATTTTACACTATCCATTGAACGTTTTAACTCATACAAATTCCATAAAATAAAGAGAAGGTATACAAAGCTCTACAAAAATTAATTAGCTGACATCTTATTGTATGACTGTGCAGTGAATTCTCCCTATGTGAGTCCCATTGATCAAACATCCTGCACTAATTAAGTCATCATGGTGATCGAGGGTCCCATTTCCAAGCATTATTTCTTTCTGTTTTAAGTGGCCAAATGCACTGCATTTGTAGAGATCATGAAAGCATGGAATGTGGAGAGCACGTGATTTAACAGTTCATTTTTTTCCCTTTCTCTGTGTTTGTGCTGTATGAATAAGTAACAGAGGGTGTGGGGGTAATGACTGATTACCATGAGTCTTGTCAAAAATGTGCTGGTCACTTTTTGATGAGCATGTTCTGCTGGTGGTTTGCGGCCGCTCAATGACTGTTTTTCAATATATTTGTGTGTCATCAGTCAGTGAGTGGAATTTCTTAAAGAGAAACTTGATGAAAAGTCTATTGTTAAGGTGTCCTGGATCCATTTAGTGCTACCAATAATATTGCTTCAGCATTTCCTAGAAATGAGAGTACTTCTTATTTCATTATAGGTAGGTAAACTGGTCCCAAGGCTCTCTTCAGCCATGGTTGTTGTCCCTTTTATAGCAGCAGTTCATAAGTATACCAAAAACATGTAATAAAAATGAAAAGCACAGCAAAAGTACAATTCAGAATAAATAAATGAATGCATAAATGAAAGCAATTTGTGTGGGAGGGTGCACAAGTGTGTATGCTTGTGCATATGTGCATGTGTCTTTGTTTATGTCTTTCGGCTTTTCCCGGTTAGGGATCTCCACAGCGGAACTCCGGTCCACTAATGATTGGTAGTTGAGTTTTACGTGCCGAGTTACCACCCCTGACGCACAACCTTCAATGAAGGTACGCCCATTCACGCATGTCTCCACGCAGAAGACACTCTAGCTGAGAATCGAACCAGACACACGTCTTACTGTGAGGTGACAACGCTACCGCAGCTCCACCACCGCGGGTGCATATGTGCATGTGTGTGTGTGTTCCAAATAGCTAACAGTGTAACTCACAGGGTCTAAAATAACTATGTACAATGTATTAACACCGTTAGCCAGGCTTACTTTTTTCCAGAAAACATTTTCAGATATTTATTTTTTTCTTTGAAAGGAGGTAGGCTATAAAACATTAATGTAGAAATTGAACTAGTGTCAGTTAGCATTAGGGTTATACTGATCTTGTTAGTTTAGGAGCAAATGCTAATGAATATATTAATGCTATTTTTTTTATGTGGCAACCTGAAAAAAGTTCCTTACAGTTTGTTGAACTTGCTTTTCAAATGCAAAGATACTCACATAGCAGGGAGTCCAACCACTTAAGCGTCAGTTTACATGACGAACAAAATAAAAGGTCCTCTGTGAATTTAATATTAAGGAGATAACTGAAATGCCATCACGGTCATGAACACATAGCTTAGATTGCTGTTATAATTGACAGTTGTTCTCACCTCTTCAAACAGCTTTGTCACAACACTCCTACTGAAGGGGTATTTTAAAGAGCACAGCATGCAGAATTATTATGTGAAATGTGATCTACCAAGCATTTTGGTAATAAAAAAATTTGTAAACATTAAATGAGCTACAGTCATGAGTGCACACACTTTCTGAAAACACTGAATATATGTTTTGTACTAGGAATTGTCATTTCAAGGGATGGGTATGAATACAATATCAGTTTAACGCTGAGTATAGGGAATATGAAGACGCACTCCCCAAAGATAAATGAAACAGCCTGTCTATGTGTTAGTACAACAGCCACGTGTCAGCACTGAAATAACCTTTGCCCTAAATCCGTTTAGTTTCTTGGTACAGAGAAAATGCATTTTCACTGATGATACCACATGATTTCTATGTAAGGGTTTTGAGAACTGACTGTGAAAGCACCTTGGGTGCTGAAACTGTCTGGAGAGGGTGTCCTTAAAATGATAATGAACCTTTCGAGTGTTATTAATTTAATTATTGTAAAACAAATCAAAGTCATCTCCACATGTCATATGAACAAGAGGGGCAAGATAAAAAAATCTTGGGTTAAGAGGTATTCTGGGGAAACAAATGGGCCAAAGATAAAAAAGGAGATCATTTTTTTTTACTCTGTCTTTCTTAGGAGTTTTGAATTAAACAGTGCAAATTAGGAAGCTTACTGTGGGTGGTCAGTTTTGAAAAACAGGAAAGATATGTACTCCTGCATTCCAAGTTAGACTTATTGTCTATCTAGTCATAATATGACAAGAATATTTCAAGATATTGACATCTGGCAAGCATTTTCTCTCTGTATGCCAAATGATTATATAACTCTAAGAGTGTTAACATTAAATACTGTTTTTTATTCCCCTCATAGAACTGGTGCAGTTTGCATAAACTATTTGCTTATATGCTGCTGCTTTAAACCACATAAAATATCAGATCAGAAGTCAAGTCGAAGTCCTGGCAATGGAATACTCCACTTTGAATGTCAAAAATAACTCAAACCAATATGATCTAAGAGTCCTTAGCACATTTTTTTAATTAACATGTGCTTTCTTGTTAACAACTTATGTTAGACATCATAGAATAATACTCTTAGAAAGCAAGCAAACTATTAATAAATAGTGCTGATGATAAATGAAACATACACTTGGTACACAGACACCACAAATGCCTAGCTACTTAACATTTATTTTGGGCTTTAAACATTCAGACCACTCCCCTCTTGCTGTTACTGAGACATAAAAATGTGCTGTCCTGGTTGTTTTGACGTATGGGCTCAGAAGATGAATATGGGTTATTATTAGTTTTAATACAATGAGCTTCAGATTTCTGCAAACACATCAACACATGCTCTGCTTGCCTTTCTTGGATCTGTGAGGATGCTTGCCTTAGCAGAACGTTTTTATATAAAGCTTTTAAGCAGAACTTGAGACTGTTTGAAGCTGCGAGTGTAAGTACAGCAGGCTTCTCATGTGAGGCATGCTTGCTTATCTTAAAACTGTACTTTTTACTGCTGTGCTTCCTAGAAAAATTGTTTTTTGTTACTCTAAAAACAAGGCAGATAGATACTGATTCACTGAAATAAGGGCTATCTACACATGTAGTATGAAATATTCAAATTGGTTCTATACCATAATGGTAGTGGACATTTTTATGCTCAAGAGAATTTGCTTCATTTGTATAGATTATAGATTCTGTTCAGTTCTATTGAGTAGAAGTATTTGTCAAGATATCATGTTCAAAATTTTGTTGTGACTATCTGTCCAGGTTTTTATTACATAAAAATACTCACTTCAGATTAGATGGATATTCTTCTTTTTACATATGAACAGAAATTAATAAAATATTAGACTCATTAATTTGCTAATGCACTTATACTTTAAAAATTCTTTAGTTACAATAAATCTATTCATTTTTGATCAAACATTATATTATGTTTATTGTTATCATTGCTTGTTTTCTTTGGAAGTTGTGTACTTCCAGTTTCATTTCATTTTGGAAGTGTATTGTCCTTTTTTCAGGAAGTCAGATATTTCCAAACATGGAGTCAGTTGATGCCTTTCTACCAGCAGACATTCAAATGCATTGCAATAGTCTCCCTACCACAGTGAGTAGAATCTGCAGTATCTGATAATTATTATATGTCACACTGTGGGGTACAAAGAGTGCCATTTGGTTTGCAGCACTGCATGCACAGCATGTTCTCAACAATAACTACTTTGTGGCTGCTTAATTCATATAAAGTAAGGTTTCTAGCTTCCAGCATGTGGATATAATTTCTAGTGTACAACAATATGTTTATCTGAAGCATGACAGAGGCAGTTTGAATCATTTGTGCCCTGAGATGGCACATGTACAATTTTTGGATAGCTAACAACACATAAAAGTCCCTAAAAATCATAACCCTTAAATGCAGAACAGGCCAAACAATATGATTTTGTAATTAACAAATCATAGCTGGATAATAGGCAAATATCTACTTATGATGGGGTATCAAATTTAGGTACACAAATGCTATAGGCAAAATGGTCTATACGCATATTATATATATAGATAGATATAGATAGATGTATATGTACATGTGCATATATATGGATGTACTTCTAAACTTCAAAGTACACAAATCTCGAACAGCTAACGATCTATCCTTAAAGATATAAAGCCAAAACAGCTACGCCCCACGCCTTCTGTTAATTATATATACCAACTCACAGATCACTCTACAGACAGGAAAGGGCAGTTTTCCCAGTCCCCTCTGTGTACAGTCTTGCATGGACTTAACACCGGCAGAAATGATCAAATGAGTTTCAGTCAATTCTGCTGATATTAAACACATTCAAGAGTACAATCTTTCAATTATATGCAGTGTTTCCGTGTATGTATATATATATATATATATATATATATATGTATACACACACACACACACACACACACACACACACACACACACATATATATATTTAAAACATTATATATATATATATATATATATATATATATATATAAAACACCTAAACAAACAAACACACACACACACACACACACACACACACACACACACACATAAAATGCTTTCAAAATATTGATTTTCAAAATATGGAACCAGAATTAATAGCCTTGACTTGTAAAACAAAATCTTTAGAAAAAATATCCATAACAGTTTTGCTTTCTGATAAATACTTCTATCTTAAAATGTTCACATAGAATCAAAATATTATTCTAGTCTGGAATCACTTCTGCAGGTGATCAGCTTATAAAAAATTGTATTCTTCATCTCCACCAGCCCACAATAAAAAATAAATAATTTACTAAATGATTCTTAAGATCTTTCACATTTTAAATTAATATGCATAATCGTATAAATCATAACTTCAAAATGGATGACAAAGTATAGCATGTGACTAACAGGCAGCTACACTAACAATAATGAGTTCTGCCTTTTTTATTACTTCACTTAGAATGGTAAAAATATAATGTTAAATTGTTTATGATGAACTACATAGCAGCCTTTGAATTTCTTTTCCTATGCTTTGCTATATGCATGAGAATTATGGAGAACTTTTACTTTAATATTTAGACACAATAGCAGAATGATAATAACATTATTAGAAAAATGTGAAAAATGTTGCAGAAAAGCCATATTTTTCTGTTTCTGTTTAATAGTCGTCTTTGAAGCCACTGAGAGAATAGCTTAACATTTGCAAACATAAACTCATTCTATCTTGTAATACAGAAGATTTGAGAAAATGTTAGTCCATTACATTTTGTCAAAGCATGGCACATGAGAAGATGTCAGTCCATTGCATTTTGTTACTGAACACAGTTTCAGAGTATCCATGCTGACCACACAAGGGATCTTTTTTCTTTTTCTTGCCAGTCACCACTTTATTAGCTCAGAATTTTATATGATGAATGCATGACTCCAGTGGATAAATAAGTATCACCTTATTATCATATGAAGCATTTCTCACAATAAAGATGATGTTCCAAACTGCATATTGCTATAGGGAGAGGGTTTGCAACAAAATGCCGACAGCCCAGATTCAGGTCGTTGGAGATGAGGACTCAGTGTCTGGGGGACAGCTGCTCATCCCTGGAGGAAGGGTGGGAGCCTGAGCCTGACATGAGCTATCATGTGGTGTGGGCCTGGCTTAGTCACTAACAGATGTAACAGCCTTGCACACAGATGCAGAGAGTACTGCAATCACCCAATATCTGCTGCCAGATGAATGTGTGTGGCATGCTGCAAAGGACCTCCATGCTGACTAGACCATAGACAGTTAACCCTTTACTACCTGTTATCTGAAGCACCTATGCTCTACCTTAAGCAGAGTTTTATTTATTTATATTTGTTTACCAGGGATAGTGCACTGATCAATACTGACTAATTTCAGACTCAGCCCTGATGAAATACAAAACATTTCACAAACATAAAATACAGAAATGTAAGCAATAACAAGAGTAGTTTAGCCTAATTACATAGAAAAAAACTGTGCATATACATTGTAGCGAACAAGCACAGAGCACTGTACAATCGAGCAGAGTGTTATGTGCAATATACACATTCGTTTCTAAAATGGTTTGTTCTTCAGTAAATCTTGAGAGGGAAGAAAAGACTCAAAAAGGAGATAGGTTAGGTGACATGTCCTGTGTGAAGCAGCAGCACTTGGCTTGGATGAAGAAGTGCTTAACTATGTGGAAAGGCATGTCACTCCGGAATAGACTGGAAAGGAAAGAGAGCTCCTAAAAGCAAAATATGATGGGACTGGTGGGTGATAAAACTACAAAGCCAAAAAAATTGCATGTTGTGTCAGATGGAACCAGGTAATATTCAGTTCTGTGACCTGAGGAACTGGCTAAACTGAGAAAAGGGATGGATAAAAAAGATTTATGTTCCTACCCTTTTCTAGAATGATTTGCACTTATTGGCTATAGGATTCCTCCAAGCATTCTTTCCTACTAGTCCTCTGATTGCTTGAAAACATTCTGGGGCCTTACATAAATGTGACAATTTATAACAAAAAATGAGTTAAGCTAAGTGGTTTGGGTAAAACAAAAAAAAAAAACAAGGTGGCACCTGAAACTGCAATGTAGAAGAAGTCTATTTTGAATACACTTGACAGCACAGTGGCTCAGTGTACAGGAGTATTTGCCTTACATCTCTAGCAGTTGAGGTTCAGTACTGGGTTCCGAATAATTTCATTACTCTTCACTTTATGGCCTTGAATTTGACTACAGAGGGACCACAGTGGCCTTTTGCAATTTTTTTATTTTAATTTTTATTCATTTGTTAACCAGGTAAATAAACTGATCTTTCCAGGTTGTTTTCAGTCATAGCTCAGACGGACCACAAGGGTAAGGGCACATGTATAATATACATACATATATGCATACATACATATATGCATATATATATATATATATATATATATATATATATATATATATATATATATATATGTGTATAGAGAGAGAGAGGGAGAGATGTAAGTGTAAACAATCAACCATCATGCTTTTGGGAGGTAGGAAGGAATCAAATTACCCACAGTAAACCTACACACACAGGAGAACATGCAAAATGCACACAAACTGTGGTGCAGGAGAACTGAATTAAACCACAGACCCTGCAACTGTAATACAGAAATGTATCACTTACCCAAACAAATTAAATCATAATGCGCATGTCATTATTTAATATCTCTGTATATCATTATACTATAGCATAGTTTTAAGAAATGTTCAAAACTGGATTGAGCAGCTAATTGGAGAAATGAATGAATGAATGCTTAAAATCAGATAGATATATACTTTGCTAAATCATTCTGATAAAGAAAAGAAAAATTCCATGCAAATCTCACAAAAAGCAAATTTAAAGTATGGCAACATTTAGCAGCTGTTATGAAATCTGTGGCTTAAGCATTTCAGACTTGTGCTGCCATCTGGTGGCCCTGAGACAAATAGTCATGTAGCAATCTTGGTTCTTCACTAGCAGCTCATGCTCTTAACTTTAATAACAAAATACGAATACTGAATTTGGTGTGCAAAATCAGCCAAGCGATATGCATTCAAGAAAATGTGCTTTGTGAGAAGCATTAATTATTCTGTGTATGCTAATTTCATTAAGTTAGGAAAATGTTACAGATTTATAAATAGAAAGTGTTTATTGGATTGCCCTCCAAGTCAAAAATCTTCATCTGACAATAATTCTTTGAGTTTGTGACATCAGTATTAGTATTAGACTTCTGCAGTGAACCTAGCATTAAGTACTGTGTTCTGAACTTGTGTAATTAGATAGATAGGGGTTCTAATGTCACAGCAATCAGTGTGTGTGTGTGTGTGTGTGTGTGTGTGTGTGTGTGTGTGTGTGTGTGTGTGTGTGTGTGTGAGCATGCATATGTGTGTGCGTGTGTGTGTGTTCATTCAACTATCAGTCTGGAGATAAATTTATACCTGGCCTTCAATGTCCTATTTGGATACAGGACATCATTATTCTTTCAGGAAAACTTGGCTAGGCTTAGAAAGGCCCAGTGGTTTGCTAGCTTAGTAAAAATCTATGACTCTATACCTAGACCAGTAGATGGGAGAATAGGAAATTTACACAAGGCCTGGAACCTATGTCCCTTATGGACAGAGGTAGCTTATAAATGCCTGGCCTTCAATGTTCTGTTTGGATACAGGATGTCATTACTGGAAAGGCCCGCTGGGTCATGAGCCTAGTAAAAATCTATGACTCTCTGACTCTATTAGGATATCATGAGTAAGAAGAAAACCAAAGTGGATGTAGTAATAATTCAGGTAACTTTTAGAGTCTGTGACTTCAGTATTATGATGTCATGTGTAGGTGTAGAACCAAAGCAAATCTATATAATAATAATAATAATAACAATAATTCTGTTTCCTTTTCAATAATGTATGGAAGTGGCTAGTTAATTTCAGCCAATCAGCAAAGACAACTGTTGCTTCTTTTATTTTAGTTTTGCATGCTGGTGTGTAAAAATTAAGTGGTTTGGTTTACATTATTTACTTAACAAAAAATACCTGTGGAAATAAAATTTATTCATAAAGGTTCAGTATTAGATATGTATATTGTTACAGAACAGAACAGAAATATCCATGTCACAGCCACAAACATTGGGCGACTGAACAAAACAGGAAACAAAAGAAATGTAATTTAGATTCTATGGTTTACATGTGAGGCAAAGCCCAGCACATTGCCTTTGTGTGTGGCTTTGGTCCCCACATCTCTTTATAGAAAGTAATGAGCTCTGGGGCTGCTGCACATTGAGGAAAGGAAGCATGTCCATGCAGTGCCCTAATTCAAGTATCAAAGCGTGACTGTCACACAAAGTTTATAATGCTCTTAAATAAGAGTGTTATCAACATTAAACAAATGAGCAATGATGATCAACCAGTCAGGTTATTAGTATAGTGTATGATGTAGAATGATGATCAACCAATTAGATTATTATAGTGTGTGATTGTGGAATGATGATCAACCAATTAGATTATTATAGTGCATAAGTGAATAAGTGTAGACCACAGACTGTTAACCATTAACTAGTTGTTACTAGCAACAGCTATTCAAGCAGAGTGACCACAAGCAGAATTTTTGGTATATGTTTACTTCACTATGACATTTCTAATTAAGGCATGACTGAACCAATCCATTCTGTGGAAAAGGTTTGACTGGGCAACCTTGGAGTAGGTCATATTAGTCCATGGAGTACAGGGGACAAAGCTGTCTGCATAGGGGTTTGGGGTGTTGGGGCATGTCCCCAATGTAAAATATATATATAATTTTGAACCTGTTTCATAGAATAGTGTCACACAATCATGGTTCAAAGGAATGGTGATTCTTTCAACAGTGGTACAGCGGTTTGCATTATCACCTCGCAGCAAGAAGTTCTCCAGTTCGATTGTCAGCTGGGGAGCCTTATGGGCAGAGTCTGTCTTTCCTCCCTGCATTCATGTGGGTTTCCTCCTACATTCCAAAGACATCCATCTGGAGTGTTTCTCTATGGGCCTTCTCTGAAAATTGGTTCGTTCCAAGTCAGACTTTCCTGGTAAACAAATGTTAAATAAATAAAAAGTAAATACCACATCGACACTTTCTTGCTAAGCATACTCCACATTTTTCATCATTTTCTAAAGAAAAGCTGTGTATCGTGAGTCAAGGAAACAGATTAAAGTGACAGTGCAAACCATTTCATACCTGTACCCCCAATACCTGTTCTCACCTAGCCCTGGATCCCCCCTCCTCATTGCTCCTAAACAAGTGTCCCAGGTGTGACCATTCACTGGCTAAGCACCAACTCCTCAAAAACAGAATCTCTCAGTGGGTCATGGTTAGGCGGAGGGAATGAGTGTTCTCAAGGGGAGTCATGACTGTGGAGCCAGGAGACATCATTCTCATGATGCTGGTCATGCTGTCGAACTGAAGAAGTAGCTATTGCAATGACATCAGGATGTCATCAGCACCTCCATGGGTTAACCTGAGATCATCCTGCAAGGCTCTTGATCTCCACCACAGGTTGCTAAGGCATTGAGTTCCATAAACTCTCTCCCAAGGACAGAATAGCTGGCTGTCAGACACTTTATACTATCCTACCACCCTGACCATGCCTACCAGTTGCTCAAGTCCTTTCCTGAAATTAAGTCACTGTTAGTGCAGATAGGCACCTTCCCCCTATACTATCAGGTGACCTAATTTTCTTTTAAAACACATTTTATTTAATGTGTCAGTTATTTTACCATATACTGTAAGCCATACTGGATGGAGCAATTGAGATAAACAGATATTGCCCTAGACCAGCCTAAATTAGAGTATCTCTGTAACAGAAGAGCTTCACCTGGTGGTTTGTACACAATTAATGCTCTGAGCTATTGATGAGTTGCTTCTTGCTGTTAGTGTTGCAGGGTTTGATTCCTTCCACCTCCATTTACTTACTGCGTGACTCTAAGTAAATCACATAACCAGACAGACCTCCAAGGTCACTTCTGAAAAGGAATTCTTGTGCCCAGTAGGCCAACCCAATTAACAAATGAATAAAATCAAAAATAAAAAAAATCACAGTTGCTGGGTTGCATACATACAGATAGTAAGCCATAATGAAATAGTCTGACTGATATATTGAAAAAGAGAATACAAGGACAGTAATTTGCATGGGGATATAAGAGATCAGAAATACAGCAGTACAGTACCACATATAATGGGCTTTAGTAGTCCCCTTCTACAGGAAACAATGTTTGCATCCATCTAAATTGGGCTACCAGGTATCATATAGCTATTAACATCAGTGTGATAATGTTCTTGTAATCACTGAGGTACTCAAACTAGTTTCACAAAGTTTGCAGTAAGAAAAGAAGCCATATAAGATAATGAACAGGTTGGCAGAATAGGGCCACAAACTTCTTATCTGTGCTATCTCTTCCCATTCTTATTTTAGTGGAAACCCATCATTGGTAACTGATGGCATCCTCAGTTGTGGCAGGATGGAAGGAAAGCTAGCAGATGTAATGAAATTCAGCATTGGGTCTATATCACATAGTCAAAGTCTTATAACTTTGAACATGTAATGTTCGAACCATTATGTTTGAAGTTACAAAGCTTTGACTATGGATAAAAAAAACAACGGAAAACAAAATAAACTGTTTTAGGAGGGGGCAAGCCCCCCTGCACCCCCACACCCCCCACTACTTAAATATACCAACTCCAAGATCGCATCCCATTGAACAATATGGAAACCTCCACTTATGGAGATTTCCATTCAAACACACAAACTTTTACAAATTTGAACTTATGGTCTTGACCATATGAGGTTCGAACTTTAAAAGTTCGACTACGTGATAGGAACCCTTCAGCATCATATAAGTAGCTAGTATTGCTGCATTGTAGGAGGACAGACATCACTGCAATGGCAAGTGAGTTGTATATTAGCAATATTTAAGCAGCTAAAACATTATTAATTGGCCATAATTGATTTGCTTTTGTTAACCAGGAAAGTCCACTGGGCTGAAATGAGCCCATTTTCAGTGGAGGCCCGGGGAGAAAAGCTCCGGAAAAAAAAAAACATGTACATAATTAAGAGATTATTTAGAGAGTTAATAACAGCATTTAACAATATACAAGAGTAATAACAGCATTTAACAATATACAATAGAATAATATAGGAGTCAGAAGTGACACAGTAACATAGGCAATGTATAGCAACATTTTGTGGAAGACTCGGGTGCTTGGCAGGTATTCAGTAGATCAGACAGATAATTATAATCTGCGCTTACACAATTTTTACACACCATGTGAGGCAGGGTGAGGCACACTGTGCTGTGATTAAGGGTGAGTGCAAAATAGGGAGAGAGACTAGAAAAATATAGAATATCTTCTGTTGTGCATTTCTTGTTTTCATGGTGACAAGAAAAAGACAGCAAATCTTCCACTGTGGATTTGTTGATGTATATAACCTTCTTTCTGAGATACATACAACAGGCATCTCTACTTGGGTTTATCTTGTGGTCTTCCTACCCAAATCTCACCCACCAAAGGCTTGTATTTGGCAAGTGTCATTTGACAAATACTCTAGCAGTTTTTACTACGTTATTATAATAAGGATTACTAAATAAGGAGGTAAACTATACTTTTGTCAAGTCTCCTTGATTATTTAAGGTCATGGATATATGGGGTCTATATCAGTTCATCAAAAGCTAACCTCAGCGAGTAGCTGTTCATCGAACTTAAACCAGCATTAGGAAATTTGCCCTTTTCCCCACTGCAGTGTAGTGAGATCTTGGAGTTGGTATATATTAGTAGGTGGGGTGTGGGGGACACAGTCCCCCACATGGGGGGAGCATAGCCCCCTCCCCACCTTGGTGGGTGTGATATACTGCGGTTTGTGTGATGGTCAGTATGTTGGCCAAGTAACTCACTGCCTGGAAAACATGTTCGTTGATGTGAACTTTCAATGAATTGTTGTTTGCTGATTTATGTTTGATGAATGGCCATTCACTGAAGTTAGTTTTCAATGAAGAAATATATACCTGGATATATACAGGCATAGACCACATAAAAAACAGTATGCAATTTTATTTTGAAAGGTAGCATTTTGCTTAGTTCCGGGATACTATGTGTCCCACTTTCAAATGTTATACTATCTAGGGAATTCATTAAAGGCCCCAGCATGAGCCAGTAGAAAGGCTCTTCTAGCATAATATGCTCATTTGTGATTCAGGAATATGCTAGCTGTGATGAGGTCAAATCTCTTTATCAGCTAATGTGCATGTTTCCTGAATCTCATGTATTACCATGATGTGTACATCATGGCTTATCCGCACATTGAGGTAGTACCCTGCTGCTCATGTAAGCAATGAAATCCCCACTCCAGACACTAACTCACACACACACACACACACACACACACACACACACACACACACACACACACACACACACACACACACACACACACACACTACCCTCCTGTGGTCCGCCCCTACCCCCATAATACTTTAGTGCCATCAGGGTATATATGATTTTGGCCACAGAGGTCTAGTGTATCCCCTTACCCTCTTGTCCCCATTATAATGATTGTGCCATTATGTACTTTAAAGTGTCAGCCCTGATGGTCTAGTGGTTCCCCCCAAACTCCATACCACTGGTGCTGTTACAGCACTTAAGAGTGTAATCCTGATTTCCTCGGGGTTTTCCTACCCTGTTCTCCATCATGCTGTATGTGCCTTAGGGCACTTTAAGAACTATTCCCTTGCAAAAAAAAATCTTCAAAAGCAACAAAGACCTCCAAAGCAGACACCCAAGCAACCTCCACACCCCATCACAAACCATGAAACACATACTTCACATAATCAGTGTGGCACGCAATCACAGGCCTTAAGGCAAAATAACATACTCAACACACTAGTAATAGACGACTCTATAGTCAGGTAGACTGATGTCCCACTAACTAGGCTGGACAAGGAGAAGGTTACAGTTAGTTGCCTGTTGGGTGCCAGGATCCGCCACATAGCACAAGCAATCAGGTCGCTCCAGAACAAGTACAAATACGACTCTGTCTTTGTCCATGTTGGTGTGAATGACCTGAGATGTACCTCCCTGGACTACATGAAAAGAGACATGGAAGAGCTCTCTGATCACATAGCCCAGGCTGGTATGACCCTGACCCTGAGTAGCATCCTGCCGTCATCAAAAATGATGCCACAGTATAAAGAAAAAATGATCAATTTCAACAATTGGCTAAGTTTCTGGTGTCATTCAAAGGGGATTCAGTATCTGTCCACCTGGGATGACATGCTCGACAAGCCACGTTGCTTTGCAAGAGATGGCTTGCACCTGTCACCCTTAGGCTTTCGAATACTGGCAAAGGCTTTTGCCGCCCCCATAGTGCCTTTTTTAGGCA
The DNA here is from genome assembly GCF_019279795.1 of Protopterus annectens. Lineage (NCBI taxonomy): Eukaryota > Metazoa > Chordata > Ceratodontiformes > Protopteridae > Protopterus > Protopterus annectens. The sequence goes on from NC_056741.1 coordinate 840,226,337, forward strand.
AGGCTCAAAAGACAAACCCACCACTGTAAATAGCACAAGTAACCAAAAACTGAGGGTAATGCTACTCAATGCCAGAAGTTTAAACCTCAGAATGCATGCACTCGAGGCACTCCTCAGTATGGAGAACATCAATATCTGCGCAGTAACAGAAACCTGGTTTAAGGCTCCAGAGAGCACCCCAGCAGTACCAGGCTATAACTCATACCATACATTTCGGCCACAGAACCCAGACCGAAACACAAAAGGCAGGGGGGGTGTATCCATATTCATCAAGGAAAGCCACACCTCCAGGTTAGTGGCACAGCACGATGCCTCAGAGATCATCCATGTGCAACTAACAATGGGCAAAACTGCAATTCAAATTGTAGCTTGCTACAGATCACCCACCATGACCCAGGACCCCCATTCCGCATTTCTGGAGACACTGGAAAATATGAAGGTCCTACCAAATGCCCTAATATTGGGTGATTTCACTTACCCAAACATTAACTGGGAGAACTACTCAAGTACTAACTCCCTTGCCCAACGCTTCCTAGAATTTATAAACTCTAACGCTCTGGATCAACTGGTCAACACCCCCACCAAAGGTGACAATATATTGGACCTGGTCATCACCAACATGGGCGACCGGTGTTCCACACTGGAGTTCAACCCCTCGCTGGTTAGATCAAATCATAGACTAATCACTCTGGATATCCACATTCCGCCCCCACCCCCAATCAAGGAAACCACCGTGAAAAACTTTTCAAAAGCAAACTTCACTTTACTTAAGACCGAGGTGGAAAGGTTCACAGCCCCCATGCTAAAGGACAATGCTGTCCAAGCTGCTGAATCCCTTACAAAGACACTCTATGAGTACCTGCAAGAATGCATGGATCATGCTATCCCAAGCAAAACCAAAACTCACTCCTCCAAGAAAAAAAAAAAACAGTCTGGTGGATCCCTGCCATAAACAAGCTATACAATAGAAGGAGGAAACTAGTACAGAAAAGAGTAAAATCCCAACAAGGAAAGACATCCCTGATCAGTATCAGCAAGAAACTATGATCCCTTGATCATCCAAGGCTAGCTTTGAAAGAAAAATTGCCAAGGACTCCAAAGATAACCATAAAGCATTCTTTAGCTATGTCAAGAACCTAAGTGGAAACTCTCAGATCTGCTCTGAGTTAGTGCAGAATGGCCCAAAATACACTGAACTGACTGATATTGCCAACATTCTGGCAGACAGGTTTAGTGCAAACTTCACCCCCCTCTCACCCCCTAAAGGGCCCATAACCATACCAGAAGAATGTACAGCCCCAGCAGTCACTGACACACAGGTTAAAACAGCCCTATCCAAAGCCAAAAACACAGCTTCAATGGGACCAGATGGTGTCCCAGGCTGTGTCTTACATGAGCTCCAAAATGAACTAATCCCTCACCTAAACACACTGTTCAAACTCAGCCTCTCTACAAGCTACGTACCCATAGAGTGGCGCACAGCAACTGTTATCCCATTCCACAAAGGTGGAGCCACAACGGACCCCGGGAACTATCTCCCTATAAGCCTGACTATCCTGGTCTGCAAGGCTATGGAGCGCATCATCATGGAACTCATTAGCAGAGACATTGGGAACCTCCAAACACTGGACCCTACCCAGTTTGGCTTTGTTAAGGGCAGACCATGCCTCCTAAATATGGTGGACTTCTTTGAGACAGTTACCAAGGCTTTAGACGAGGGAAAGGAGGTCCACACAGCCTACCTAGACCTTGCAAAGGCTTTCAACACCATTCCCCATTCTGGAATTATAGACAAGCTCACTAACCTGAACATAAACCCCTACGTCACAAGATGGGCTGCCAGTTGGCTCATGGATAGAACCCACATGGTGAGAGTTGCAGGCTCTAGGTCCGACTCTAAACCAGTTACAAGTGGCGTCCCCCAGGGCTCAGTCCTGGGACCCCTCCTGTTCGGTATATACTTCTCAGAGGCACAGGAGGACTATGGCTGACCAAGTTCGCAGACAACTGTAAACTGGTTGGGAGGGTAGCTCAATGGCTAAGGTGTTTGCCTTACAAACACAAGGTGCAGGGTTTGAGTCTCACAAGGGATAATTGGCTAGGCTTGCAAGGGCAGTTAGCTTAGTACTAAACTATGAGCCTATGTTGCAAGACAAAGTTACGATAATCTTGTTAATTTTTTCTAGGGGGTTGGGAGGGTGGCCTAATGGTGAAGGTATTTGCCTTACAAACACAAGGTGCAGGGTTTGAGTCTCACAAGGGATAATTGGCTAGGCTTAAAATGGCTCGCAAGGGCAGTTAACTTAGTACGAAGCTATGAACCTATGAACCTATAATTGACTCTCTGGCTGATACAGACATCCTCCAGAAGGGTCTCACTGAGACGGATACCTGGTGTCAAAATCATGGCCTCAAGCTAAATGTCAAAAAGTGTATAGTCATCCCCTTTGGAAAAAACAAAGTACCCGCAAACTACCACATACGCGGTAGTCCCCTAAATACAGAAAATGTAATAAGGGATCTGGGGACCCAAGTAGATAGTAATCTCTCCTTTGATAATCATATTGCCATGGTGGTTAGAAAATCCTTCTATGTGGCTCACCTAATCACAAAAGGGTTCGCACCTAGAACAAAAGAGGTTATTGTGCCCCTGTACTCATCACTCATCAGACCCATCATAGAGTACAACGCCCCATTTAGGATATACCTTACAAGACACCTGCAACAGCTGGAAAGACCACAGAAGTACCTCACCAAGAGGATTACTGGCCTCAAACAGATGCCCTCTGCAGCCCGACTGAAGAAACTCCAGCTGTACTTGGTTGCATACCACTTACTCAGAGGTGATCTCTGCCTGACATACAAGGCCATGTCCAACCCAGAATTGATGGACATGCTCCACCTAAAAAAAAACAAATCCCCGAGAGCCACACGCTTTAGGGATCTAAACCTCATCACAACAATAAATAGGACGTGCTGGAGAGATAGATTCCTGTCCCAGAGACTCCCCATGCTTTGGAACGGGATTCCAATCTACATTAGGCAGACCCCCTCACTAACACTCTTCAAGAGAAACCTTGACGAGTGGATGGGAAGATTTACCCCGGGGACCACTGTAGTGGCTCTGCGGGACAGAGGCACAGGGAACTAATGGCTCTGCTGGACAGAGGCACGGGGAACTAATCTAAGGGGGTGGTGAAAGCCAACACATTCTGGCTAGGCTTATAGATGCCCTCAAGCAGATAGCCTAGTACTTACCTATGAACCTATGAACCTACAATATATTCCTCACCCCCATTCTCACAGTAACATAGTCCCATTACAGTACTTTAGAGACTCATCCCTGATGTCCATTGGCTTCTCCCCACCCCGATCTCCATAGTAATGTTAGTGCCATTATGGTATTGTACTCCCTCATGGTATATTGATTTCCCCCACCCTGTTCCTCATACTGAAGTTGGCATCCTTATGCCACTTAAGAATAAGTCCATTGTTTCTCCTACCCCTTCATTGCTGCTCTGTGCCATAGGCTACTGTTCCCTGGTGTTTAGTGTATCACTCACCCCCATAGTAACATTGGTGCTGGTACGACACTGTGCAGTGTGTACCCCCACCAACCAGTCTCTGTAGTAACACTGGTGCCAGTATGGCACTTTTAAACTTTTTCCCTGGTATCTGATGAATCCCCCAGCCCTCGATCCATGTTTAGATGCCAGTGCCATTATGGCACTTTTACAGTAAACCCTGGTATCTAGTGGCCGTACCACCAAGTACATGTTCATGGGTGATGTGATGGGAAAGGCTGTACTGATCTACATGTCTGAGCACTTTCTTGAATGTCAAGTACATGGCTTCCTAGAGGTGTTTCCCGGAAGAGGCCAAATGGCTAATTAACATATGCCTCTCCCACCCTCACCCCCACCCCCTGGAATGCTTCATTAGCATTCAGCATGACCATGGGGCCAGCCCTTTGTTGTGCTGCATGTCTTTGTGTTGTAGGACCATGCAGTGCCATATACGGATGCACAGTGATGCATATATGGCACGATACATTTATGAATCTGGCCCAATTTCTTTTGATAGCTGTGTGCATCAGAATGGCAGCAGTAAGAAAATGTAATGTACATATCTGAAATTTCTGACTAGAGCCTTTTTCAAAAGAATTTTAAGGTGACAGAAAAATAAGCTGCATAGTTCAGTAACCTGTAAATAGAAAGTAGAACAGCTATTTTCATTTCACTGCCATCAGTTTGAGACCTTAAGCAAACTGTATGTCCTTCTAAATGTAGTCTAGTCAATCAGACTAAACATGATCATTTGTGCTGAAGCCATACCTTGTCTGCAAATAAAAAAATACGAGCAAGGCAATAATTTAATTTCCTTTAATTGTTTATTCATTCTGTTTTTGTTGTTGTTGCAATTTCTCTCTCACAAACTCATACTCTCTCTCTCTTTTTGACTGCTGAGAGTTCTCATAAATGAAACATATGTGATATAATGTCTGCGGTTTGCCCCTTGCAGGAGTAAATATAGCTGCCTAAAATTTATTTCAGAAAAATGTGAGCTGGAATTCCCTACATTTGCAAACAAGAATAACCTGATTTATAGTATTATAAAGACAAACTGAGAATATATTTATATATTATTCCTCTCCACAAAGCTGGCAAACATCTGCCCTATCACTATCTTATCTCCCATTTCCAAGCTACTTGAAAAATGAGTCCACCAACAACTCTTAGCCTACCTCATAAATAACCAGCTTCTTACCCCTACACAGCATGGTTTTAGACCAGGTCATAGTACCTCAACTGCCCTCCTCTCCTTCCTAGAAACAATTAACAAAGCCCATGATTCCAGCCATTTCATGTCCACCCTTCTCCTCGACCTTTCTAAGGCATTTGACACCATATCCCACAACCTGTTTTTTAATAAATTCTCCAAACTTAACCTATCCCCTTCCTTTACCAAATGGTTCTCCAGCTACCTCACAAATAGGCAACAAGCAGTTAAATGGAAAAAAGCCATCTCACCTTTCCTTAATACATCCACAGGTGTCCCCCAAGGTTCCATTTTAGGCCCCATACTACTCAACATATTCATAAATGATTTCTACCAAACCATTCCAAACTCCAGCCTCATCCAGTATGCTGATAATTCTACTATTATCTGCTCCTCCCCTTCCATCTCAACTCTTATCAATCTCACCCAAAACGCCTTCTCCTCCACTGAGTAGTGGATGCTAGACAACCATCTGGCCCTTAATGCAACCAAAACAATACTTATGCTATTCACTGCCTCCAAAACCTCTTCCCTGGATAAACAATCATTCGTAATTAATAGCAAAAATAATACTCCTCTAGAAATAGTCTCTGACACTAAATTATTAGGTATACTCATCGATGATCAACTAAAATTCGACAAACATCTACAAGCTAATATAAAAAAAAAAAAAAACTAGGTATGCTTTACCGTCACAATCGTTATATCCCTCCCGTCACCAGGCTTACTCTAGCCAATACATACCTCATCCCATCCCTTCTATATGGTGCATCTATCCTCACTAACCTGCAATTTCACTCAAAACTAAACTCTCATCTTGTTATAACAAGATATCTAAATTTGCTGCAGGTCACAGAGCCTCTTCCCACCTTTGTAATTCCCTTCACCGACTAAGTTGGCTAGAGCTACATAACTTCATCACTTATACCCAACTCATCCAAACACACAAACTCATTCACAATCCCTCTCTCTGCCCCTCCCTAGCTAATACCTTCGAAATGAACAAATCTGATCGACTCCTAAGATCCAACTCCCAGGCTAATTAAATTGCATAAGCCCACACATCCAGCTGGGAATTACCTCATGTCCTTCTCTCTAGCACGCCTCTGGAATTCTCTTCCTTCTCCCATCCGCAACATTAGCAGTCTCTCCTCATTTAAAGCCTCACTCACACCTTACTTCACAATGGACGTGCTCCTGTTCCCATCCTACCTAATTCTTACTACACTTTCTTCCTTGTCTCCCAATCCTATTTTTTGTGTCTTTCACTGCCTCCTAGAGTTCTACATCCCTAATTGATGTATTTGACCAACTACTAAAATAGTTACCTTACATTATTATTTCACAAAAAAAAATGCATTCTTTTTTTACTTCTGCTTTCATTTGAATTAATCTGATGTATTTTGTAAACAATATTTTTTTTTTTTAGTTTTATTATCATATTTACTCCTGTAATCTGAAATATTTATTTGCAACGTGTACTATGAACTTGTATTTTTCTGTACCATGGACTTGTATTCTTGAGTACTATGTATTCATATTTTTCTGGAGCTTTTCTCCCCAGGATGCCACTGAAAACGGGCTCCTTGTGGCCCAATGGACTATCCTGGTAAACAAACTGCAATGAAATAATAAATAAATAAATAAACATATATATACTATTATAAAAAAGGACTTGTGTTTTATTCAGTACTATGACTATAAATGGTTAAATTGTTATACGAAATGTATGGAATTTATATTTCTACAGTAGATGGCTTTGTAGATTTAAATTATTATTATTATTATTATTTAAAATACACTGCAGTGTAAGGTAAGGCTCTTTCTATATGGCAAGTAGCATGCGATATATTAGTATGGACAGAGGCAATAAACAGTTGCCTGATCATGTCAGATTACTGAGAGTGCTGAGTTCATTTTTCTGTGTGTTGATAGGTGGTTTCCAGGAACATGTAACATAAGTTGGCTGAGGTTGCCTGATGGAATGTAGGCTAGGAGATATGCAAGCTGAGTAGTAGTAGCCAATACAGTATTTTCAGCATATTTAATTTTCATCTCTGCTTAGGCTAACATTTCAGAATGGCAACTGCATGGTCGTGTAGTTTCTGACAGCTGAAGTGATGAAATGAAAACGGAATAAGCTGACTAGTGGTTTTAATATCCAGTGCATGAAAGGAAGATGCAGGTTCTAAAGTGAATGAGACCAAATAGCTAGTGTGAAACTGTAGAGAAAGTCACTCCCCAAGATTCAATAAACTCCATGTAGACTTCTCACAGAGTCTACACAGAGTTTACATGCCAGCTCGATGGTGCGCAGCATGCAGTGGCATATCATTCATATTAATGTGGCGTGACTAAGTTAGGTTTCATGGCTGGCAACAGTGACCACGGATATCAATTCCTTCTAAAACAGAGCACATGCGGCTCACAGATTTGATGATCACCAGGGCTTCACAGATAGCTATGAATCTGTTAGTTCAACATATCTCCACAAAGGCTAACATAATGCAGGGAAATGTAACCAAAAATAGGGGCATCATTTCCACAGATGTCACATAGACATCTGGTAGGATGAAACTCAAACATACATGTCTTCCCCTTTGAGCAAGATATGGGAAAAAGGCATACATAATAGAAGGCCAAAGCACCAAAATAGGGACAGATATTTAATATTGCACTTCCAAACTTAGAAAGTTGATAAAATAAATAGGTTGTACATAAGCATGGACTGCCTAAAGAGCAGAAAGTTTGAAACTCAAATGTCAGTCATCAGTTTCTGACTTCACTCTGCAATGGCATGCTAATGATTTTCCAGAAAACAAACATGTGATGAGGAACCATCCATTCAGACCAGTTGTTTTACATTAGGAAGGTTTGTGGCATGCACTGTGGTGGCAGGACAGGTAGCTTACATCCTTCTAAGTTGGGAACTGCTGATTGAGAGCCCAGTGTCTGTTATTCTTAAAGTGTATTAGTTCTGGTTTAAGCACTTGGGCTTCAGGCCAGTTATTTTACATTAAGAAGGTTTGTGGTCTGCACTCTTGTGGGAGAAGAGGCTGGACTCTGCCCTTCTGAGCTGGGAATTTCTGGTTAAAGGTTTATAGTGCCTGAATATTTGAACTGTATCTTACTGAAATTGGTACACCTTGTTTGCTGTAGCATAGACTAGATCCAGGCCTGCTGAATCTAGCTTTGTTTGTATGCTTGTTGTTTGTTTGCTTGTTATTTCCTGAACGCTAATTCCACCTAATACGGCTTCTCAGCGCTTCTGTGGATCACTAGTGATATCTGCATTGCTTACTGTACTTATTTCCTTGTTTCACTTGAAAGAAAGTTACTGTTTGTCGTTTTTGCATTTAAGTTACCTGTAACACATTGCACTTAAGTTACCTGGCACTTGCTCACTAAAGCAATTAAATAAGTCAGCACTAAAAATTAAAAGCACTACACCCTCACTCCCCACTGGCCCTGGTTTTCAATTATTAAGGAATTACCAATATTATTCTAGCATGTCCAAAGGTCAGTTGTCAATCTCCTCTCCGGTCCAGCTGGTGAATCTGGGAATCTTGAGGCAATGTTACAACTGCCTCATGTACACAGACAACCCTCTCCTCCTCCCAACAAATTCCAAAACATGTGAGAGATGCAACCATATAGCCAAACTGGAGGCTAAGCTCTCTCAACTCAGTACTGGCATAACCAGTCAGGAGGAGAAGGAAACCACACTCACTACAATTCCAGTCTCACATAGACCTACCACAACAGCAAACCAAACACATAATCACACAAAAACATACTCGGAGGCTCTAAATAAAGATCTGCCGAAGCAGCAGAGACCTCCAAAGCAGACACCCAAGCAGCCGCTACCCCAAAACAAAACACGTGCAACACATATCTCACAAAGCCAGTGTGCCGAACAGTCACAGTCCTTAAGACTAAACAACACACCTGATACACTTGTAATAGGTGACTCTATCGTCAGGCACACTGACGTCCCGCTCACCAGGCTGAACAAGGAGAGGGTCACGGTGAGCAGCCTGTTGGGCGCTAGGATCCGCCACATAACACAAGCACTCAGGTCACTCCAAGGCAAGTACAAATATGACTCAGTCATTGTCCATGCTGGTGTGAATGACCTGAGATGTACCTCCCTGGACTACATGAAAAGAGACATAAAGGAGCTCTCTGAGCATGTAGCCCAGGCCGGTATGACCCTGACCTTGAGTAGCATCTTACCCTCACCAAGAATGATGCCACAATATGAAGACAAGATGATCAATTTCAATAATTGGCTTAAGTACTGGTGTCATTCAAAGGGGATCCAATGCCTGTCAGCTTGGGATGATATGCTCGACAAGCCACGATGCTTTGCTAGGGACAGCTTGCACCTGTCACCCCTGGGCTTTTGGATATTGACAAAGGCTCTTGCTACCCCCATAGTGCCTTTTTTAGGCAAGGCTCAAAAGACAAACCCACCTCCATAGGTATCACAAGGGATAAGAAACTAAGAGTAATGCTACTCAATGCCAGAAGTCTAAACCTCAAGATGCACGCACTCAAAACTCTCCTTAGCATGGAGAACATCGATATCTGTGCAGTAACAGAAACCTGGTTCAGGGCTCCCGAGAGCACCTCAGCACTACCAGGTTATACCTCATACCATGCTTTTCGGCCCCAAAACTTGGACAAACCACAAAAGGAGGGAAGTATCGATATTCATCAAAGATACCCACACCTCCAGGTTGGTGGCAAAGCACGAAGCATCAGAGACTATCCATGTGCAACTAACAGTGGGTAAAACTGCCTTCCAGTTTATAGCCTGCTACAGACCACCCTCCCAAACCCAGGAACCCCACTCGGCCTTCCTGAGAACACTGGAAAATATGAAGGTCTCTCCAAACACCATTATATTGGGCGACTTCAACTACCCAAACATAGACTGGGAGCATTACTCTAGCTCCAACACCCTAGCCCAAAGGTTCCTAGAATTTATAAACTCAAATGCTATGGAACAACTTGTTACCACTCCCAAAAGAGGGGAAAACATACTGAACCTGATCATCACCAACATGGGGACTCTATGCTCCAGACCAGAAGTGTATCCCTCACTGGTAAGATCAGACCATAAACTAATCTCACTGGATATTCACATCCCGACCCCACCCCCTGCCCAGAAAACCACAGTGAAAAACTTCTCTAAAGCAAATTTCACACTCCTCAAAACTGAGGTGGAATCCTTCAAAGCCCCCGGGCCTGTGGAAAATATGGCCCAGACCGCAGAATCCTTTATAAACGCATTCAATGAACACCTTCAGGAATGCGTGGATCATGCGATCCCAAATAAAACCAAGACCCAATCCTCCAAAGGCAGAAGTCCTGTCTGGTGGACCCCAGCCATAAACAAACTATACAGTAGAATGAGGAAGCTACTAAATGATAGAGCAAAATCCCAAAAAGGGAAGGCATCACTGATCAGTATTAGCAAAAAACTACGGGCACACATAAAATTGTCTAAGGCCAGCTTCGAGAGAAAAATTGCACAGGACACTAAGGATAATCACAAGGCTTTCTTTAGTTATGTTAGGAACCTGGGTGGGAATTCCCAGATATGCTCAGAATTAGTCCAAAATGACAAAAAATACACTGAACCCACAGACATTGCCAACATCCTAGCTGACAGGTTCAGAGCAAACTTCTCCCCCCCCCCACCAAAAGGGCAAATATCTATCCCAGCAGAGTGCTGCCCCCCTGACATCTCAGATGCTCAGGTAAGAGCCGCCCTCTCCAAAACAAAAACACAGCATCAATGGGACCAGACGGTGTCCTGGGCTGCGTCCTACATGAACTCTAAGAACAGCTAAACCCAAACATAAAACTACTGTTCAATCTCAGCCTTACTACAGGATATGTGCCCAAAGAGTGGCGTACAGCAACAGTGGTCCCTCTCCATAAAGGTGGTGCCTCACGGATCCTGGAAACTATCGCCCCATAAGCCTGACTAGCTTGGTCTGCAAAGCTATGGAAAGGATCATCATGGACCTCATAAATAAAGATATTGGGGACCTACAAACACTGGATCCTACCCAGTTCGGCTTTGTTAAGGGCAGATCCTGCCTCTTAAACCTGGTTGATTTCTTTGAAACAGTCACCAAGGCCATTGACTAGGGAAGGTGGTCCACACAGCCTACCTGGACCTCGCAAAAGCCTTCGATACAATACCCCACTTGGGCATTATAGATAAGCTCACCAGCTTAAATATAAACCCCTATGTCACTAGATGGATTGCAAACTGGCTCAAGGACAGAACCCACATGGTTAGAATTGCTGGAGCCATGTCAGACTCCAAACCAGTTACAAGTGGTGTCCCACAAGGCTCAGTCCTGGGACCTCTCTTGTTCAGTATATATTTCTCGGAGGTACAGGCCAACACGGAAGGACTGTGGCTGACCAAGTTCGCAGATGACTGCAAACTGGGCCATAATCGACTCTCCAGCCGACACAAGCATCCTCCAAAAGGGCCTCATAGAAACAGACAACTGGTGCCAGAGCCATGGCCTCAAGCTAAATGCCAAAAAGTGTATAGTCATCCCCTTTGGCAAAACAAAGTGCCCACAAATTACCACATAGGTGGTAATCCATTAAGCACAGAAGAAGTAATTAGGGACCTGGGGACCCAAGTTGATAGCAATCTCTCATTTGACAACCACGTGGCCAAAGTGGTTAGAAAAACATTTTATATAGCCCACCTAATCATGAAGGGATTCACATCTAGATCAGGGACGCCATCGTGCCTCTTTACTCATCCCTCATCAGGCCCATAATTGAGTACAATGCCCCTTTGGGATGTACCTTACCAGACACCTGCAGCAACTGGAAAGACCCCAAAAGTACCTCACCAAGAGGATCAAAGGGCTCAAACAGATGCCATATGCTGCCCGGTTAAAGAAACTCCAGCTCTACTCAGTGGCATACCACCTGTTCAGAGGCGATCTGTGCCTGACGTATAAAGCCATGTCCAACCCGGAATTAATGGACATGCTGCACCTCAGAAAATCCAAATCCCATTGAGCTACGCTCGAGAGACTTGAACCTCAGCACTGAAATAAATAGGACATGCTGGAGGGACAGATTCATAACCCAGAGGCTCCCTTCACTCTGGAATAAAATCCCAGTCCAGTTTAGGCAGAGTCCCTCATTGACTCTCTTCAAGAGGAATCTTGATGAGTGGATGGGAGATCATAGGTTTACCCCGGGTATCACTTCTGTGTCACTGTTAGACAGAGGCACAGTATACTAACCTCGAAAAAGGGCATAGCAAAATAAATTTAAAATGGGTGGCGAAAGCCAAACACATTCTGGCTAGGCTTATAAATGCCCTAGGGCAGATAGCCTAGTATGAACCTATGAACCTATGAAAAGATCACAAATATGAGACAAAATCTGGACATTCTGAACAAATCAGGACAATTGAGAAGTATGCACTAAATAATAACATACATTTGAGTTTCAGACTTCAAATCCTTCAGAAAATGTATGTTAACACAAACCCTGTCACTCAGGCAACTTTCTATAGTTATAAGAGCAGTATTTAGACTCTGTCCCTATATTAGGACCTTTGACCACCTATTTTGTTAGGATTTGTCCAGATTTCTTGCACTAAAATGTTGAGAGGTATGAGCCAGCCACTCAGCTAGTCCAGCAGGCAGGAAGCCAGCCAGCCACTCCAGCAGGCAGGAAGCCAGCTAGCCACTCCAGCAGGCAGAAGGCCAACCAGTCCAGCAGGGCCAGAGCCAGCCAGCCACTCCAGCAGGCAGGAAGCCAGCTAGCCACTCCAACAGGCAGGAGGCCAACCAGTACAGTAGGGCCAGAGCCAGCTAGCCACATCAGCAGAGCTAGAGCCAGCTAGCCACACCAGCAGGGCTAGGGAAGCCAGACAGCCAGCCACACCAGCAGGGCCAGAGAAAGCAGCCAGCCATAACAGAGGGCCAGAGAAGCCAGTTAGCCACTCCAGCATGGCCAGGGAATCCGGCCAGCCAGCCACACCAGCAGGGACAGAGAAGCCAGCCAACCATAACAGCAGGGACAGAGAATAAGCCAGCCAGCCAACTAGCCACTCCAGCAGGGCCAGGAAAGTCAGCTAGCCCAACATAGACTGATTGTAGTGGTACGTAAGTACAAATAGTATTTTATAGGTCTAGCTTTTTAAACATGGGAATGCTGTGTTTTATTTAAATTTAACGTTTTAATGTTTAGAGGTAAATGGGGTGCATTGTACTGTATTTAAATCTGTGTAGTGGTTAGTTTGAGATTTGCAAGTAGTTTTTAAAGGTATAAAACGTTTGTGTGTGTGTGTGTGTGTGTGTGTGTGTGTGTGTGTGTGTGTGTGTGTGTGTGTGTGTGTGTGTGTGTGTGTGTGTAATTTAATCTACAATTGTTGTGGTTGTTTTAGGATGATTTGGAAGCATTTTTTTAAAGGCTAAAATGTGTATATCAAAGTTATTTTATGTCTGGTGGGGGCAGTCTTCACGGATAAATGTAGTGTGATTGATATATTTCTATTGCTATTGTGACTGTTTCAGGGAACTTTGTGTTTACAGATGGAAATATTTTGGGGCAGTTTGCACTTTCTGGGTGGAAATCTGTATAATTTATTTTTTTTAATGTTATTAGTTAAAGATGTACTGCTTTAGGTATTTTTTATAGTGGCTGTTTAGTGATGATTTGCAAAAACTACTCTTAAAAATGAAAATGTGTATGTGTGTATAACTTTGTTTTTTTTTTTCAAAACAGGTTTATTGTTTTAACATATAAGAGAAATATAACAATTTTATACAAGTAATTAAAAATAGGTATTATTATAATATTCAACAAAACAACTAAAGTATTTACAAAGACATCCACTACAATCAGATCAATTAATTAAACTAAAATACCATGCTATTGAAATTAAAATTTTTTTAACAAATTTTGTAAATTATCCCATACAATAAAATAAGATGTTTTTCTATTTGTTCTAGTCCTAATTGTGTTTATTTCCATATGGCACACTATATTCATAACATTTTTAAATTCATTGAACGAAGGAGGTGTATCTGAAATCCAGTTTCTAGTTATTATTTTCCTAGCCACTGCTAGAATAGACCATAACAAGGGAAACTTTGTTTTTTAAGGGGACATGTTCATAGGTAAATGTAGTGCATTTTGTATTCTACTGGGTGCATGTTGTCATGGCTGTTTCAAGATAGTTTGCTTTTATAAGCGGAAACGTGTGTATTTGTATTTTTTATGCTGTCTTGATTAAGTTTAAAATGTATTGCTTGGATTATAATGTGAATATGGCTGTGCTGCTGTTAGGTATGTTCTTTATTGCATCTTTGTGCTGGGTAAATTATTGCTATAGGTTTATTATGTATTTTTTTCTTAATTCCAGTGCTCAGAAGTAAATGAAGTCTATGGAGTCTGTTATGCATTCTAATTCATTTTAGAGTGGCTTTTAGTGATGATTTGCAAGAAGTGCTTTAAAGTGAAAATGTGTGCAACTATTTTTGTGGAGGGAGGGGGGCATATTCAGTGGTACCCTTAACTGCATCTCATTCACCACTGCTGTATTGATGTCATGGCAAGGGTGAGGCCAGGGTCATATTGGCCACACCCTCATGCGCCACTTTGGCCCACTTAAAAGGGGGCAACCCTATACACAAGGTGACATAACAATGGGGAGGTTGTCTGTGTGAAATAAGCATCCTTACATGAATAATGCAGAGGACGTCTATCAGGGATCTGACATGCAGTTGGCGAAGGGTGCATATTGTGAAGCTGTGCAAACTGATATGCCTGAATATGAGTTTACTCTCAGCAGAGGTCTCCAGCAAGATGGCCACAAGTAAAGGATTATGGAAATCATTACAAGAACCAACCACAGTTATGGACAATATCAAAATAATACCACCACTAATCCCATGCCTCTGGCATAACATATGTGATGTAGAGTGATAAGAGTGAGTCTGAACACACACACGAGCAACTATTTTGTTAAATCCATACTCTGTGAGGGTAACCATCCACACTGTCCTGGCACTGTAACATCTGCTGGAACTGTTAGGAGGGACACTGCTATACCTGTATGTGACAGTATGGGCAATACAGGCTAGTTGCCTTTGTTCATGGCATATGCATATGGCACAATCCACACTGTCATGAATGATATATGTGCCAGTAATGTTGTCAAACACCTGTGTATGTGGTGTGTGCATAAGCAGAGCAGGTAGCACACATGCATCTGGTGTAACAACTTGATTGGTGTTCTGCACCATCAGACAGTCATGTATATTCCACAGAAAGAATACCTAGGTATGATCAATAAGCTGTGTGACAGCACACTGTGACAAATGTGGTACACTTCAGTTACACATTACTGGAAGATGTATTGGGAGGTACATGAAGAAGGATGCATTGTACACAGTTATTGGTGTGACAAAGGCTGGGGACCATGAAGTTATTATGGCCTGTGATGTGCATGTCCCTCACATACCCAGTAGTGTTACATTCAAGGGAGTAGTCAGCACTGTGACCATATGTTGGTGAATGTACCACTTACCATCTACCCAAGGACACAGGTCACATACCTATTGGTCTGATTGTAGGGTGTGATGTCCACATTATACTTGGGTGATGTGTCTGTTTCGTGATTCAAAAAATCCCTCCATGTTTCTTGTCAGTGCAGGTGTTTTATGGCTGTGGTAACAGTTTTTGGTATGAGTTGATACTTCTGTATTATAGTAATATCACAGTTGGATTCAATGATTGCCCACAAGCTGTGGTCTTTCAAGCACCTGATTGGACACATCATGTTTATGTCATCTGTGATGTTCATCACTTACCTACTGGGCAATAAAGGGCCTAGCAGACACCCCTGATGTACCGACCTGATCACTGGACCTGAGAAATATGTCATGTCACACAGTTCGATATAGTGAGATGCCACGTATGTCATACACTGGTCTACCCATTTGGTGATATAGCTGTTTATCGTGGTGATTGTATACCTCTGTGTATTCTCCATAAAGATTGTCACAAACAGTGTTTCTTTTGTTTGGGTGCTTCCCATGACCATACCTCTTGTAATATCTGTAAGGTGTTTGTGCCTAAGACACTCAGAAGCTGTTTGTCTTCCCTAGCCATTTATTATCAAAACTAACAGCTTAAACAGTTAGCCTGGTGTAACATGGTGGAATCCATTAAGCCCAAAATACTCCTTCTAGGTAAGAAGAAGGCAAAAAAGTCTCAGACGGAGTCTTTAGCTATCCATCCTCCACCAGACATCCCTCTAGAAGTGGATAATAGCTCTGAAGGCCGTTCAGCATCTACATTGGATTCTTATGTCATGACCCCATTGGAGGCTGGCATGAATCTGTCTTTTTGCACATTCTCTGAGGCTTTGCAGGCATCTCCATCAGACATCAAGGGGGAACCACAGTTGATTATCTCAGAGGGTCCTAGAGGGATTCCACAGATATTTGTCATGGAGAAGCTTCCGGTTACTCTTACTTAATCTCACCGAGATTTGGAAACCCTGGTATTTGTTAGGGCTGGCATCCCTTCCAAGAAAAGATGAACCATGTTTTGGTCCATCCTAAGGATCCTCAAAGGGAATGGCAAGAGTTTACTCAGGGCTTGTTTTCTGCCTTGATGGCCCTGAAGTCTCCTCATTGGGTTTCAGTGCCTGCTCCTCCTTGGACCTCTACCCCTTCTAAATGTCCTAGGAAACTGCATTCCTCAGATGAGGATTCAGAGTCTGATGAGGGGTCCTTGTCCTATTCTTCACAGAGACCTTCATCTTTGGCTTATGGTTCTGATGAGGATAATTCTGTTATATATGTATCACTGATGAAAGCTATATGTTGAAACCAGTCTGGTTCTTATAATAAGTCTTCATGCTTCCAAGGTGCTGGCTTTCTTTTTTTCATGATAATTCTATTAGCCCTGAGTCCCCTTTTGGGGAATTGTTCTTTGTGGACAGAATTGCTAAGATGATGGAATACTTTAAGTGGGATCTTTTGATGAATTGTTCTTTGGGGACAGAATTGCTAAGATGATGGAATACTTTAAGTGGGATTCTTCTCAAGTATCTGATATTCAAAGAAGATGATTCAGAGTTGCTTCAGGGGGATACTCCTAAACCATAGGCAGTTCTTCCTGTGTTGGCTGTCTTGTTAGACACTTTCATTGCTCTTTCCAAGTTTCCTGATTCTCACCCTACTGCTCCTAAGAAACCTGATAGGTTCTATAAGGTCCCTGAGGATTGTCAATTTTTATTTGTGTCCTTCTGTTGATCCTGTTGTGATGTCAGTCTCTTCTGACAAACCTTCCAAGCTCTTGCCCCCTACCAAACCTTTGTCTTCTAACAAAGATAGTAAGGCAATGGGCTGGTAAGAAAGTTTTCGCTGCTTCTACTTTGGCCTTTAAGGCTATTAATTACCAGACCAGCACAATCAGGTATGCTCTGGCCTTGATTGCTCAGGCTTGTCAGGTTATTTCTGCCCCCCCCCCAATTCTGAAGGCAAATCTTCTGCCTTATCTATTTTAGGTTCTACTTTTCACGTGGCTTGCCACTCAATCAAGAGTAGCTATGATGCTGCTGAGGCCTCTTTCATGGCTGCGGCTTTTGGATCTTTCATGAGGTGTTATTCTTGGCTTTGTCTCCAGTATTTGCCTGTGGGCAGCCTGTGTGGCTCAGTGGACTAGGGAAGTTAGCATGGGTGATGGTGTTGATGGTTCTAATCTGGAAGTAGTGATATAGTTTAGCCTTAGGGGTTGGCATGGTGGTTAAAGTATTTAACTCACAGACAAGAGATACAGGGATTGATTTTCACCAAAGGAAATTGGCTAGGCTTAAAATGGTCCACAAGGGCAGCTGGCCTAGTACTTAACTAAGAACTAAGAACACTAAGACATTAAGACCAAGTTGCTGAATGCTCCTTTGGATAATAAACATCTTTTTTTGACTGCTGCTGCTGACCTGTTTAAGTTTCTTCAAGAGAAAGGCAAAGCCTTGCAGGACCTTAAACATATTTTTGTCTCTCATATCCCTAAGTCTCAGAGGAATTATCCTTTTAGATCTGCTTTTGTCCACAGGCAACCCCACCAGGCCCCCAAGGGCAGGAAGGGTGGTAGGCAAGCCTCCTCTGCTGAGGCTTCTCAGACTTCTATGGCCAAGAAGCCTCCTTTATCTGATAATCCTGCATTAGTCTGACAGCTTGCACACCCTACTCTTAGACCAGGTTCCTTTGTCCCTTCGGCTTTCACTTTGCTTTCCATATTAGCTTCTCATCACTTCTGACTCTTGGGTTCTCTGTCAGGGTTACTTCATGACATGGAAGTCTCTTCACCCTTTTTTCAGGATTCCTCAACCTCCTCTAGAGCAACATCATTATTTCCTGAAGTTCCTAGTGTCCCTGGTGAACCAAGCAACCATTCAGGCTGTGCCCCCTTACCAAATGGGATGTTCCTGGTTCCTAAAAAGAAGGGCACTTGAAGAGCTATTCTGGATCTCTCCCTTCTCAACACCTTTCTCAAGGTCCCCTCTTTTTGAACTCTTTCTCTTCAAATCATGTTTCCTCTTTTACTACCCCAGGCTTTTCTGTGTCTTTGAATCCAAAGGATGCTTACCTTCATATCCCTAATCACCCTCTTTTCAGGAAGTGTTTGTTTCTCTGTTTCTTATTTTCATTTTCAGTTCTCTGTCTTCTTTGCCCTTTGGCTTCTCTACTGCCCCAGGGGTATTCATAAAATACCTAACATCTGTTATTCTTTCTGCAGGCTCCATGGCATTCAGACTTTTCCTTATCTAGATGACCTGTTGCTTCAGGCACCTTCTCCTAGTCACCTGTTCCAGGATCTGGAGTGCACCATCTCTCTTCTTCAAAGTCTGGAGTTCACTATCAACTTCCAAAAGTCCATCCTGACTTCCTCTCAGGGTCATGTGTAACTGGGATGCAGGATTCAGACAGTGACAATGTTGGCCTCTCTTCCATCTCCTAGAGTTTTGTCATTTACATCCTTCTTTCAGTCTCTTCTTCCTCTGACTGATATGTCAGCCAGAGGATTTCTTTGGGCCCTAGGATTCATGGCCTCTTCTATTCCAATGCTCCCTCTTGTTAGACTGCATATGTGGAAGCTTCAATGATACCTCAAGTCAGTTTGGCTGCAGCATTGTCACCCTGTGGATTTCAGTGTACCTCTCCTTCCTTGTCTAAAGAAGGAATTAGAGTGGTGGTTTCAACAGTTTGCTCTCAAACCATGCCTGACCTTTCAGCCTCCAGTCCCTTCTCAAGAACTGTTCACCAATGTGTCAGACATGGGGTTGGGGGTGCTTCATGTGGCCACATGAAATTCAGAATCTCTGCCCCCCCCCCATCAGAAGTTAGACCATATCAACACCAAAGCGATAAGAGCTCTGATTCTGCCCTTCAAGCTTTTCACCCCGTGTTCTCTCCAGGCCCCTTAAAGGTGTACACAGACAACACTACAATAATGTAGCATTTCAACAAGCAGGGAGGCACAATCTGACCTCTTCTGTAGGGTGGTTCTTCAGGCTTGGGAAGTGGCTCTCAGTTATCAGTTAATTCTTCAGGCAGTATACATTCCTTCAGAGCACAATCTAGTGGCAGACTCTTTGAGCAGGTCCAAAACACAGGCTCACAAATGACAGAGGTGTGTTTCTGGACATTGTCCCTCAGGGAGGTATGCTTCAGGTAGATCTTTTTTGCCTCCCCTCTGAACAGATAGCTCCCTGTCTTCTGTTCCAGTGTGCCATTCCATCTGGTGTGGAAGATGGATGACATTTCTTTTCCTTGGAAGGAGATATTTCTTTATGCTTTCCCTCCTCTTTCTCTACTTCCAAGAGTCCTGCAGAAGATTCAGCTGGACTCCTCAAAAATCTTGATTGTGACTCACTTTTTGTCATGACAGCACTGGTTCCCCCTCTTAATGCATCTAGCCAGGGGCAATCACCACACATTACCTCACCACTTAGACCTCATCACACAGTACAAGGGGTCCCTCAGCCATCGTCACTTGTCCACTCTTCAAATGACACTGTTGGTGATAGGGTTTTGATCCCTTTCAGGTATCTCTTTTCTGAGGACAATCACAGGGTTTTACAGGAGGCAAAGAAACCCTCAACCAGAAAATCGTATATGTCCAAATGGAAAAGATTTTCTGTCTGGTGTCATACTCGTAACCAGGACCCTTTTTCAGTGGGGGCCCATTTGGCTCTCTCCTATTTGTGTGAGTTACTCCATTCTGGCATGGTCTATTCTTCTGTGAAGACCCATTTGTCAGACATTTCTTCTTGTCTACCCCTGAATCCTCCTTTGGCTTCTCATTTGAGGTCAAACAATACATCTTAGGCCTTCAAGTAAAACTATTCCTCCTCCTTGGGACCCTTAATTTTGTTTTGTAAAAATTGACTCAGGCTCCTTTTGAACCTGCAGATTCTGCTTCTTTGCAACCTTGTGCCTGGAAGACTGTTTTGTTGCTGTTGCTTTGTTGCTGTCTCTTACTTCTGCTCAGAGAGTTTCCGAGCTCCAGGCCCTTATGGCCATTCCTCCTCTTTTTGTTTTTTCACAGGGACAGGGTGCCCCTCCATACTAATCATTCTTGTATGCCCAAGGTAGTAAATGAGTTGTCCTTGAATCAGGCAGTACAACTCCCTTCCTTTTTTCCTTCTCCAAAATCTGCTAGTGAGAAGGTCTTGCATACCTTGGATTTGCCCAGACAACCCAGGTACTATGTGGATAAACCTACGACCATTTGTAAGTCTGACCAGCTTTTTCTTTCCATTCACCTCAGGACATTGTGTTTGGCTGTTTCTAGGCAAACCATCTCCTGCTTGATATCTATGCTCATTTCTTTTTTGTTATTCTTTTCATGACAAATCTTTGTCTACCTCTGTTAGTGGTCATTCCACTAGGGCTGTTGCCTCTTCTGGAGCTTTCTTCAAGGGGTTGAACACCAATTCCATCCCTGAAGCTGCTACTTGGTCTTCAGTCCATACCTTTTATTAAGCATTATAAATTGGATATGGTTTCTAGGGCCATAGCAGATTTGCTAGAACCATTTTTATGGATTTGTTGAGGGCTCTTCTCAGCCTTCCACCTTCCATTCTGCTTCTTGAGCTTTTGTACTCTTGTTTTAGTAAAGAATACTGCAACAGTGATATCAAAGGACATAGTATAGTTGTGTAAAATCTTACCATAATAGTAGATGCCCTTCGGCTTCTCTTCACTTTTGCAGTAATTGCTCCCTCCTTCCAACCCACTCTTGTTTGTTCTGTTTTTTGTTTTGGATTCCCTTCTGGTTGAGGGTCTCCCCTTTTTCTTCTGCATTTTCTTCTTCTGGATATGCATGGGCTCCTTTGTCCTATAGAAGCTGTTCTCTACTGGGACAATTCAATTCTTGGTAACTCTGTCCATACATCACATGTATGCCCTACATCCTGTGCAGTGAGCATATGTGTGATGTAGAATGCATACAGGATCATACAGCTTTGGTATACTGGCCAAACGTTGTGCTGCCCTAAGCAGGAGATCCCTATCATAAAGAATACTGTAACAGTGAAGAGAAGGACATCTGCTGTTGTGGTAAGATTTTATACAACTGTACTTTCTTGACTTAGGTGCTATATCTGACCATTTTTCCTGGGTGGGACTGCTCCAGTCAAATGTCCTGTAAAACTCCTTGAATTATCCACCTTGTAACTTCAGATTCTGTTGTCCTGTACTTTTATTTTTGAATAGACACATATGCTGCCAACTTGGACTCTGCAGATTCCCTTATCTATGTCATATCATAATCTGATTATTCATTACATTTTGTTTGTATACATTAACAATTTGTTATGTTCTGGGAGATTTTCTTCTCTGTCATCCACTGAAAAAGGACTCATTGCCTAGTCAGACTATCCTGGTGGATATTTATAAATAAATAAATATCTCCACTTCTGCTGATTTCTTCAAGACTATAAGCATCAAACTGCTCAATTCTCTTTTATATGCCTACTAGTTAAAAAATGCACCATGTTTATATGACAAGTAGCCACCACTTTCTAGTCCAGTAAAACATTGCTCTTCTAGGCTAGTAAAACATTTTTTAGTCTAGTAACTAGACTGTTACCCCTTGTTACCACCGCAGTATAAATGCAACATGTTATTGTACATTGTCTGCAAGTTGGTTCACAGCATAAAAGGAGCTTGAGTTACTGAATATTACTTATGAATCAGCTTTGCTCATTCACAAACTATATTTATGCTAGAACAGTTTGGCTTTTTGTAATATGCATAACAGGCTGTTCAGATTGATCAGTGTTATTTTTAAATTCCAACAAAGTTTGTTTTCCTAAGGAGAATAATATGCCCTAAGATGTTGTTTATACCTAAGCTGGTCTCAAATTGTATACATACCTATTGCCTCATGTAGACCTGAAACATGCTTTAAAAGATCATAAGTCATACAGTGAAGGTTTTATTCTGTTTATAAAACAAGTTCCTTCTTTTTTTTTCCAAAATCTCTTTATTTAAATTTTCTTTTTCAAATAATAACAACAATATGGTAACTCAAAAACAGAAATAAACAATACAAATACCTATCTAAAGAAAACAGACAACAATCTCGTTCTGAGAAAATTATACATATAGGTATATATATATATATATATATATATATATATATATATATATATATATATATATATATATATATATATATATATATATATATTATACACAAGAAATCACTACATCGTCAAGTAAAGTATGAGAATTCTTATGTTCATTTGGTCTCATAAGGGATAGTTAGAATGGGGATAGTCTATATATAAAGTAAAAATAAAAATTTAACCATTTATTTGTATGTTTAGGGAAAATATCTAGTAAGACATATACTAAGAAAAGGGAGAAGATGCAAGAAAGACAGGTTATACTACATTCATTTCTTATTTAAAGGTTAGCTTTTCATGATAATTTGTAGGCAAATTTTATTTGTCAAGAATTATATCTAGCAAGTAACCTAAATATTTTGGTAATAGCATTTGTTTTTTGTTTTTGAATAAATTAATTTGTGAGATGAGATATATTTGATAGCAAGATTGCTAAAATTTTCCCATGTAATTGGTGACATGACATTCCAATTCTTTGTAATAAAGAATTTAATAAGGGCACACATCGTAATAAAGACATGTTTTAATATTTTTGGGAGTTGATTGATATTAATGTACAATATAGCTGTCTCCCAAGTAAGGGTTGATTTTTCATATCCCATCTTCTCTAATCTTACTCTCAAGGAACACCATAAGTTGTATATCTTAGTACAGTTCCACATGACATGTAAAATATCAGCTGCTTGATCCGGACAATGGGGACATATAGGCAAAAAGTTAGGATTGAATTTATTTAATTTAGATAAGGTATGATATAGATAGTTATTTACCATAATTTGTGTATATAACAGCTTCTTGAAAGGAATTAATTTGATTGTATTTTCAATGGCTAGTTTCTTATTTTCTTCAGTCAGTGATTGATTTTTCATTTGCCAATAGTTTGAAAATAATAAAGAATTCTGATGTTTTGCACTCATTACAATTTTATAAGTCCTAGAAATTGTTTTCCCTTTAATCGCAAGATTTTCAAGTATTAATTTAACTAAATCTATGTTCTGTAAGTCAGTGTGTATTTGTGAGAATTTAGCATTTATAAGATGATGAAGTTGGTTAAGGATAATACTATATTTCATAGGAAGTTTGAGTTCAAGTCTCATTTGCCCTGTGTTAGAGTCTTTCCATTGGTATATATCCCATATTGTGTAATCTTTTATCAGGGGGTAGTTTGTTAGATTTACTGATTTATTATTTATTAGTAAATTAAGATTTAAGTGTAACGGTTGTATAAGGGCAAAAGCATCAGTTAATTGCAATGATTTAAATAGTTTCTGTGTTTTAAGAATCATGTTTTTAATTAGTGCGTGTAAATTCTTTGTGTTTATGCTAGCCTGGTTTAAATTCAAGAATGGTAAGGATTTGATATTACAGCCAAGGGATTTCAACTGTTCATATCAGATTTTGGTCCACTAGGATGTCCAAGTATTTATATATGAGTTATAGTTTACTATTTGTATTAGTCTGTATACAGTAATTATACTATAGTAATGCTTAAAATCAGGTAACCCCAATCCCCCCTTATCTTTGGCGAGTACAAGTTTTGCATATTTAATTCTGGTAGATTTGGGATACCATAAGAATCTTGATATAGCTTTTTCCATGGCAAGGAAGAAGTTTTGGGGAATATTTGAAAAGGTAGCATTTAATTGAAAGAGTATTCTTGGTAGAAAATTCATCTTGACAACATTAGCTTTTGACAGTAGAAACATATTAATGTTGTTCCATCTGTCCATATTGTTTTGAATACTAGTCCACGTAGTTAATAGGTTATTTTTTATAATATCTTTGAAGTCTGAAGTAAATATTATTCCTAGATATTTTATCTGGTAATTTATTTTGATCTCACTCATAGAAAAGTACAATTCTTTATGCCCTATAGGATTGAGGGGAAATATGTGTGACTTGTTTAAATTTAAATTATAATTTGAAACTACCGAGAACTCATCAATAACTTTAAGTATTTTTGGTAGGTCAGTAGTGGGGAGTTGGAAGTATATATTTAAATCATCAGCAAAGGCCGAGTATATAAGATTTGTATTGTGGATTCTGGGAATATGATGAAAGTTTTTTTGTGAAATAAACAGAAGGAGGGGTTCTAGATAAAGATTAAATAGGTATGGCGAAAGAGGACATCCTTGTCTTGTACCATTGGATAAGAGTATAGGGTTAATTATAAGTTTATTTACCTGTATAGTGGTAGAAGCTTTCTGATAGAGAACCTGGATCATTTTAATGAATTCTTGAGGAAAACCATATAAAGGCAGTATAGTAAAGAGAAAGTGTAAGTTTACTCTATCAAAAGCTTTAGTTGCATCTACTGTAAGGGCATATCTGGGGCATTTATCCCTAGTAAGTAGTCTTACAATGGTATCTAAAAGGAGGGTGTTGTCACTTGTTTGCCTGTTTGTCATAAAGCCCATTTGTTGTTGGGAAATAATAGAGGGGAGTATATTCTTAAGTCTATTTGCTATAACATGGGCTAATATCTTAAGATCAGTGTTTATGAGTGCTATTGGTCTATAATTTGCTGGATCTGTTGGGTCAGAATGTAGTTTAGGAATCAACACTGTCTTGGAGTTATTTAAGTATTTGTCTGTTATACCATATTGTATTATATAGTTCAAAACTTTTAATAACACTTTGGAGATAGGTTCCATGAATAGCTTATAAAAATCTGATGTGTATCCATCAGGCCCAGGGGATTTACCTAATTTTAGTTTGTTTATTGCAGCTTTTATCTCTTTTAAATGTAACGGTGATTTTAAGAGTTTCCTTTGATCTTCTGTAATTTGTGGAAAGTTTATATTATGTATAAAATCCTCAAATCTGTCTGTAGATGATGATGATAAGGGTATATTGTATAATTTCTTATAAATATCTTCAAAAGCGTCCACTATATCTTGATCTTTATATTTCACCTGTCCTTCATATTTTATTTCTTTGATCCTAGGAGGTCCACTTTTTATGTTAATTAGTCTAGCTAGGAATTTTGATGGTGTTTGAGCCCATTCTGAATATTGATATATTGACCTTAATTCTAAGAAGGAGATATTTTCTAAATAGTGTTTGTGTAATTGTTTTTGCCAATCAATTATTTTTTCCTCAAGTTCTTTAGAATATTTTTCCTGAAGTTCTAGTTCAGCAGTGTTTATTTGACACTCTAGTTAATTCTTAAGATTGTTATACTTTTTTTTTGAGCCATGCAGATTTTTGAATAATAATACCCCTGATGACCGCCTTGGTAGCCGCCCATTGTATGTCATATGGAATTTGATCGGATATAAAATCACTTTGAAGTTGGGCTAGCACATTCTGAATTTCTTGTGTAGTTTATTGGCTTTGTATAATTTTAGGATTTAATGTCCGGGTATTGAAATAGGAAATATTTTGTTTATGAGCTTGAAAGTTTATTAAAAGTTTAATTTTGGAATGATCTGAAAGAGTTCTTGGTGATACAGCATAATTTAATTTGTTAGAAAGGAAAGCAAGGGAAATTAGAAAAGCATCTATCCTGGACCAAGTTTTATGAGTGGCTGAAAAGAAAGTGAATCTTGATATTGTTTTATCATATTGAAATTTGACATAAGGGTCAACTAGTTCAAATGTATTTTGTAATTCTTCAAGTGCTGTAGTGGTAGATTGTGACTGTCTGTTTTTATCATGCGATCTATCCTTATCTAGATTTAGTATAGCATTCCAGTCCCCACCTACAATAAACAGATGATTTGGGTATTTGGCTAATATATTAAATATTTCATAAATGAAGAGCTGTTGATTTGAGCAGGGGCTATATATATTAAGAAAGAGTAATGGTTTGTTTAAAGTATGATATTCAGTAGTAAATAAGACCCATCTTCCCTTTGAGTCAGCTTCATAGGAAGTAATCTCACTTTGGAAGGATTTATTTAATATAATGGCCACTCCCCTGGACAAAGAACTATAATTTGCAGCAACTATTGGTATTAAGTTGTCTATCTCGCCTTCAATCTTGCTGGTTGGGGTTCGGAGCCGATCCTTGGCTCCAACTCGCCCATCTTCTAAAGCTCGAGAGCTATTTACTGGCTCGAGGCCTCCCCATATCCCACAATGCCTGGCACTAGATCCCCAGATCTCATTTGCTGCTTCTGCTACGAGGTTGCTTTGCTGGCTCAGGTCGTATTTTTGTCTTTTTTCATATAAATAGATGTGAGAGTGTTCAATCTCGCCTTTGTTCTTACGCATGGGTTCGGAGCCGATCCTCGGCTCCGTGTCGGCCGCCTGCAAGCTCTGCATCGAGAAGAAGCTCGAGATCACCTAATACCCACAATCCCCCTCTGCCTTTACCTCAGATCTAGTTTGCCGCTGCAGCGTTCGCATCACTGGGTCGAGCTCGAGCACCTCAGATAAGATTTAGAATTTTATTCTTGTTTTTTCTCTGGTACTTTAGGGTTATAAGCTGTTTAATAATAGTTTGTGTGAGTGTGGTAAGGTATAAGGGAATCTCGGTTCCGTTAAAGTTATAAAACTTACTCAGAGTTCTCTTCGGGGCCTACCACCCCTTATTGGATTTGACAACCGGATTGACTTCTCTACTGGATTTGACAATTTTACCGGACTTGACTCTTTTTCTGGATTTGACTATCTTTCTACTTACTTTGACATGTCTGAAAAGGCCAAATCAGGGTTCAAGCGTTGCCAATGTGGGCAAAAAATGTCAGTAACTGACAACCATAGTTCCTGTGTCTACTGTCTTGGCCCTCTCCATCTGCAAGAAGACTGCTCTATTTGTCATTCTTTCAGTGGGAGGGTCATGACAGATAGGCGCAGGAAACTAATGGACAGGGGTTTATTAAAACCTTCCTTTCAGGAGGCTCTGGATGCTTCGGACCAGGCATCCAAGTCCTCGAAGGAATCGAAGACATCGGAGCCCAAGTCATCGGCTCCGAGCTCTTCGACTAAAGTTAGATCACCGGTTCCACAGACTTTGGGGCCGAGTGTTCAACTGTTGTCAGTTTCCGAGCCTCGAGTCTTGGAACCGGTGATGGAGCTCCCTCCCTCGACACTATTGAGGTCGGCTCCGTCTTCGGTTCCTTCGACCCGTTCTTCTAAGCTCTCTGATATCGATGTGGACCGTGTGGTGCAGAAGTTATTGGAACATTCGGCCCTATCCAAGCTTATTTCGGTTTCCACCCAGTTGGTGTCGAAACTTGAAGGCCTCCTATTATCTCCATCCCTTCCTCCTCCGAGACCTGTCCAGTCTTTGGAGCCGGAAGAGGTTGATCTACTGATTGTGGAGCCCTCGGGGCCAGAACCGTCTTTTTCTCGGTCTGCTCCTTTCACCTCGACTCCGTCGGATCCGGTATCGGAGTCTCGGAGCCGACGATCTGTCCTTGGTTCCGGGGCCGAGTCGAACCGGCGTTTGGTTCCGACTCTTCCCCTCGGGGCCTCGGCGCGGATCGATTCGGCTCCATCCTCGGGGTCGATGCCTTCGGTGCCTGTCTCGGGGATTCTTCCCATTTCTTCGGAACCGGGAGATTCCTCGACTCGGGATCCGGGGGCCTTCGATCTCATGAGGAAGGTGTTGTCTACCCAGACAACCACATCAGTAGAAGCAGCCTCTCCTCCCCATAAAGGACCGTTATCTTCCTCTGCACCAACGGCCACATCCAAGCGTCGAGCACCGGTGTCTCAGCCACCCCTGGAGGGTGCCCCCTCTTCCTCGGAGGCTTCTTCGGATGCTCCCCCCGAAGAGGTCCCTAGGAAAAGATTGTGTAAGAGGAGACACTTAGATTCTCCACAAGAATCTTTAACATCCGATACTGACTTGGATGAGTCAGAAGGGTCCCCAAAGTCACCTTCAGAAGATGTCTCCTTTTCTGACATCTTGGAGATCCTGAAGCAGAGAGGTGATTGGCAGTCCCTCCCCCCTTCTGAGGATGAGTCAGTCTTGCTGAAGGCATTTGGTGCTCGTCCTTCCTCCTCCTGGGTCACTCCGCCCTTCGATGAGTTAATGGAGTTGATTGCTCGAAGGGCATGGGAGACACCTGACACGGTGGAACCGGTCCCTAGGAAGCCTAATAAGTACATCACTGCACCCCAAGACAAGGCTTACCTCACTAAAGGAGTTCCAGTAGGCGCCATGGTGGTGGCAGCGCCACCAAAAGGAGATGTCGGAGTCTTCCTCATCTGTCCATCCGCCTAACAGAGATTCTAGGACTATGGACAGATACGGGAAGCGCATTTTTAGTTCAGTGGCTTTTTCTATGCGGTCCCTGAACTATTTGACTCATTTTACACGCTTACAGAGGGATCTAGTCAAAGAGTTGGGAGATACCCTCCAGGGTACTACAGATGCTGCAGTCTCAGAGAAAGTTTCGCACATCTAAATACCCTTACATCCATTGTTAACTCATCCATGAGGCTGATATCATCAGCCGAAGGATCGAGTAGGGCAGCTGCTTCAGCGATTGCTCTTTGTAGGCAATCCTGGATGCGCTTATGTTCGCTTCGCGGAAGCCTTCAAGTCTTCCTTTACTAACGCCCCATTTGATGGTGCCACACTTTTGGCCCTAAAGTAAAGGAGACCCTTACCGGTGTGAACAGGAGGGAAAGACTCTGTCTGCTGTCGGAGTCCGTTTTCCACCCCTTCCAGACCGTACCCCAAAGGGCAACGTGGTGGGAAAATGTGGTTTGAAAACCCCAAGGATCTTTCCCAGGCACACAGGGTGATGCCCCTCTAGAGGCAGAGGAGGGGCAGAGGTGGAAGACGCCGCCCTGGCGGCAGAGGGGTCCGCAAAACCAAGGTGACAGGGATACCCCTGGTAAACCTTTCCAGCACTCCTGAGAGGAGGCCCGACTGTCCTGCTCTGGAGGCAGTCGGGGTCGCTTAGCTTTATACCCTCAGGCCTGGCAAAACATTACTACAGACAACTGGGTAAAAAGCGTTGTTACCAGAGGTTACAAAATACCATTCCTATCCACCCCATTTCCAAAGAAAAACTCCCAGATGTACCACCCCATCTGCGAGACCCAGCAGCTATAGAAATTTCAAAGCTGCTAGAAAAAAAGAGTCATCCAACCAGTCCCAGCGGACCAAATAGGATTCGGGACTTACTCAAGGTTCTTTTTAGTTCCAAAGAAGACAGGGGACTGGAGGCCGATTCTGGACCTAAGCAACCTCAACACCTTTGTCAGGAAGGAAAAGTTCCGAATGGTCACGCTTCAATCGATCCTTCCATTCCTACAGAAGGACGACTGGATGTGCTCAATAGATCTGAAGGACGCATACTACCACATTAAAATGGCCAGGGCGTCCAGGGATCACTTGCGCTTCCGGCTGGGAGCCAGTCACTACCAGTTTCGGGCCCTGCCCTTTGGTCTGACCTCAGCCCCCAGGGTTTTCACCAAATGCATGGCAGTGGTAGCGTCTCATCTGAGGCGCCTAGGATTCCAGGTGTTTCCGTATCTGGACGACTGGCTCCTGTCTGCCACCACCAGGCGTCAACTGATACAGGCCAGGGATTACACCCTACAACTTTGTATTCACCTCAGAATTTCCGTAAATTTCGAAAAATCTTTACTACAGCCATCACAGCATATCTTATTCATAGGAGCGGAATTAGATACGCATCATTTGGTTCTAAGGCTTCCTACAGAAAGGATAGTCGCACTTCAAAACAACATTTCTCTCCTTCTGTCGTCCAAAAAATCCCCGGCAAAGCTGGTTCTGAAGGTCTTGGGTCTCATGGCAGCTTCTCTCATTACGATACCATTGGGAAGACTGCACATGAGAGTTCTACAATGGCTGCTGTTTGCACAATGGTCATTCCAACAGCTACCTCTGACACACGAAATTCTGATAACAAACACATGCAAATCACATCTAACTTGGTGGCTTCAGACTTGCAACCTTTCCAGCGGAAGACCATTTGTGCTACCCACACCGTCAGCGACGATAACCACGGACGCTTCCCTGATAGGGTGGGGGGGCATCTTTCAGGGACAGACAGTCCAAGGCGAATGGACCAATCTGGAGTACAATCTGCACATCAATGTTCTGGAGTTGAGGGCAGTGTTTTTAGCGTTGCAACACTTTGCTCCCCTTCTTCCTCTAGGGACTATTGCAGTTCAGACAGACAACATGTCCGTAGTCTGGTACATAAACAAGCAAGGAGGAACCAGGTCTTATCAACTATGCAGAGAGGCCATGAGAATTTGGCAATGGGCGGAGTCCACGGGTCGCTTTCTGATCGTAACGCACATCCCGGGGTCATCCAACGTCATAGCCAACAGGCTGAGCAGAGCAATACTGTTGCCTCACGAGTGGTCCCTCGAACAGTCAATTGCGAACATGATATTTCGCAAGTGGGGCCAGCCTTCCTGCGATCTGTTTGCGTCTCCAATGAACGCCAAATGCAGGAGCTACTTTGCCCTATTACCCCCTCCAGGGGAAGTCCCCAGGGACACGCTGGTGCACGATTGGCCCCCGGGTCTCCTGTATGCTTTTCCTCCTATTCCCCTGATTGCAAAGTTTCTGCAGAAAGCCAACAACCTTCAGAGGACGATAATCCTCATTGCCCCATTCTGGCCTCGTCAGATTTGGTTCCCCTTTCTATTGCATCACCGCATTCGGGGACCTTGGATGCTGGACCCAGAGCCAGATCTACTGACTCACTCGTCAGGAGTTCCTCACCCATCTCTCGAATCACTCCATCTAGCAGCTTGGCTGCTCCGCTTCCCTTTCTAGCCAGGTCTGATTCCCTTACACCGCGGGTCAGAATATTTTTGTGGCTTCTCATAAAGCTTCCACTACAAAGACCTACACCAGTAAATGGAAACGTTTGCCTTCTGGGCTAATTCACATCATTTGGACCCTGTTATAGCTCCGTTGAACAAGATCTTGGAGTTTTTGACAGAATTGTTTCATGAAGGAGCTTCTCCTGCTACTTTAAGAGTGCAGTTGGCTGCCATTTCTAACTTTCATGTGGAAGAATGTGGTGCCTATTATGGCTCACAGACTTTGTAAAGCTTTTTAAAAGGATCTTTTCATATCAGACCACCAGTTAGAATTCCTACATCACCGTGGAATTTGAACCTCTTACTTTCTAAATTGATGTTGCCCCTTTGAACCAGCCTCAATTTGCCCATTGAAATTTTTATCGTGGAAAACTCTATTCCTGGTGGCCATTACATCCGCTAGGAGTGTCTGAGCTTCAAGCTCTTTCTATTAAACACCCTTATTTAATTTTCCACTCTGACAGAGTATCCCTTCGCACTAATCCATCCTTTCTCCCCAAAGTTTGTTCTACTAATAATATTAATCAGTCCATTGAATTACCCACCTTCTTCAAAAATCACTCTAATAAATTAGAGTATATGTTGCACAAATTGGATGTCCATAGACAACTCACATTTTATTTGGATAGAACAAAAGATCACAGGAAATCTGATCAACTGTTTGTAGCCTTTGCTGACAGCAGAAAGGGTGTAGCAGTTACGAAACGAACTCTTTCCAAATGGCTAACTGATTGTATCACATACGTTTATGAGGCTTCTAATCAAACCTTATCGGTCAAACCTAAAGGACATTCTACGAGATCAGTGTCTACATCCTTAGCTCACGCAGCTCGCTTAAAATTAGACACGATTTGTGCGGCTGCTACTTGGGCTAAACCACATACATTTATCTCTCATTACAAAGTGGACAGGGTTTCTAGGGATAGGGCAACCTTTGGTTCCACTGTGCTCAAGAACGTTCTCCCGTGAGTTCCTCAGGATCATGGTGCTAGGGACGCTACCCATGTGTAAGAACAAAGGCGAGATTGAACACTCTCACATATAGAAGTTATGTCCTTACCATAACGTTCCATGTGGAGTGTTCATCTCGCCTTTGTTCTTACACTCCCACCCTTCCCACCCTTAGGAAGAACGTTCGATTTGGTGCCTGGTCTGGAGTATTCTCCTTCTGCAGTTGCAATAGTTGTATTGTATGATACACTTGTGTATATATATATATATATATATATATGTATATATGTATATAGATGATCCTTCATTATGTAATTTTTGGTATGTGTGTGTGTGCTCTCTATGGCTGGTTTGCTTGCAAACTAGATCTGAGGTAAAGGCAGAGGGGGATTGTGGGTATTAGGTGATCTCGAGCTTCTTCTCGATGCAGAGCTTGCAGGCGGCTGACACGGAGCCGAGGATCGGCTCCGAACCCATGTGTAAGAACAAAGGCAAGATGAACACTCCACATGGAACGTTATGGTAAGGACATAACTTCTATTTAGCGTTTAGTACTTTTTGTCTCTGTGTAGTTTTAGAGCTATCCCATCCCCTTAGAAAACTAGTTTTTACTGTTAGAGAGTTTTCCACTCCCCCCTTTCTTTATCTCTCTTCAAGGTAGCCGTTTTAGTTAGAGGCTAACCCTTCTTCTCTAAAATACCTTTTGCAGTGTTTTCAGGTGGAAATAGTTGTAGTACTTTACTTTTTAGAGTATAAATATATATATATATATATATATATATATATATATATATATATATATATATATATATTATAGTTATAGTGTGTGTGTGTGTGTGTGTGTTGTTAAGGTGTGGTAACTGTTTTTTTTTGGGTGTACGGTTCTTTATACTTGTTACCCACTGTTGTACTGTTGGCCTTTTTTTCCTGTGATTTTTCTTTTTACAGGATGTCCAAAGATACTAAGGTATCAGGATTCAAGAAGTGTGACTCATGCTGTCAGAAAATGTCTCTGACAGATGGTCACACTTCTTGTGTCTACTGCTTGGGTGCCCTACACCTGCAGGACTCTTGTTCGGTGTGTCACGCCTTTAGTCCAAGAGTCCTGCAGGAGCATAGGAATAAGTTAATCCTTAGAAGATTACTAAAACCTAAAGGGTCACCTGCTAAGACTCAGCCAGGGAAACCCTCCAAGCCATTGAAGCCGTCGGCTCCCAGCTTGGAGCCGTCCTCGGGTGTGGCATCTGCTTCGACTTCGGTTCTGGCCGGAACCAAAGTACCTGCCTCTCAGTCGGCTCCGATCCTGGTGTCAGAACCTTCAGGGAGCCGAAAGCATTCTAGGTCCCCATCCCTAGAGTCGATTCGCTCGGCTCCGAGGTCGCCTCTGTTACAGTCGGAGTGAAGTCACCGATCTCACTCTTCTCGGTCTTCGAGACTGTCTGACCATGACTTGCAGAGAGCGGTGAGCAGACTTCTGAAATCGCAGGCCCTGGCTAAAATGCTATCCAGCCCCCCTCATCAAGGTTTGGCTCTGCCCATCTCTACAGTAGTTCCTCCTTTGACTCACCCCTTGAGTTCAGAGCTGGAGCTGGTTGGGGTTCGGATCATGGAATCATCGGTGCCGATACCTACCCTTTCAGTTCCTTCGGCTCCGATCACTTCCATGGCGCCATCCTTGGAGGGATCTGGGTGCCAAGACTCCCTCATTGGTTCCGAGAGGGCGAGTGGCATCAGACCCTTGTCTGACCCAGTTCTCCCTCTCGGAGCTTCGGCGCAGGTGAGCTCGGCTCCTACATCGGCCTCGGCGCCATCCCTCTCGGTGCCGGGGAGGGTTCCGGTCTCTTCGGAGCCTGAGCCTTCACTGCCAGGAAGGGGTGCCTTCGAGGTCATGAGGAGTGTGCTGGCCCCTCAGTCAGCCCCACGATCAGCCTCTTCGGCTCCTCCCCCATGGTGCCTGCATCTGCCTCTGCCCCTCCTCCAGACCCCAAGCAAGGAGAACAAGCACTCCAGGTCGCCCCAGTGGGCACGTCCTCCTCTTCTAAGGCCTCCCCTGATCATTCAGAAGAGCCCCCTCGAAAGAAGAAATGTAAGAGGAAGCATGCTGACTCCCCTGAGTCTGTCACTTCGGATACCGACTTAGAGGATTCGGAAGGGTCCCTGAGGTCCCCCTCTGAAGATATCTCCTTCTCAGACATCCTTGAGATGCTTAGGCAGAGGGGGAACTGGACTACCCTTAACCCTTCTGAGGATGAGTCGGTATATCTGGATGCATTTGGTTCTCGCCCCTCCACCTCCTGGGTGTCTCCAGAAGATTCCTCTGCTTCCAGCTGGGAGCCAGTCATTATCAGTTCCGTGCTCTGCCCTTTGGTCTCACCACAGCCCCCAGGGTGTTCACCAAATGTATGGCAGTAGTTACCTCTCACCTGAGACGGCAAGGATTCCAGGTGTTTCACTATCTAGACGACTGGCTCCTTACTGCTACCACCAGACATCAGCTGTTACAAGCCAGGAACTACACCATCCAAACTTGCTCCAAGCTAGGTATCACAATAAATTTCGAAAAGTCTGCATTGTCGCCTTGTCAGTCTATAACCTTTATAGGCGCAAGTTTAAGTACAAAAGACATGTCAGTGAGATTTCCGTTACACAGAGTATTAGATATTCACCCACATGTACAGGTGTTATTAGGATGCAAGAAAATTCAGGCCATATTAATCCTAAAGACATTGGGCCTCATCTCAGCAGCGATCATACTACTCCCCCTGGCTCGTTTTCATATGAGGATTCTTCAGTGGTTGCTTCTCACCCAATGGTCATTTCTACAACTTCCAATGTCTCACATGATTATGATTACACAAACATGCAAAGACCAGCTTGCTTGGTGGATGGTTTCCCCGTCAGTACCCCAGGGCAGACCATTTGTTCTTCTTCCTCCAGTTAGCCACGGTGACCACAGATGCCTCCCTGATTGGGTGGGGGGGGGCACTTTCAGGGCAGAGCAGTCCAAGGCACATGGCAACCCCATGAGTAACCATCTGCATATCAATGTCTTGGAGATGAGAGCCGTGCTTTTAGCGTTGCAAACTCTTCAGAACTCTCTTCCCACCGGGACCATTGCAATTCAGACAGACAATATGTCGGTAGTGTGGTACATCAACAAGCAGGGTGGAACCAAGTCCTACCCCCCTATGTCGAGAAGCACTCTGACTCCGGCAATGGGTGATCGCTTCCCAGCGGTTTCTGATAGCAACGCACATCCCTGGGAAGTCCAACGTTATAGCGGACAGGCTGAGCAGAGCAATTCTCATGCCTCACGAGTGGTCTCTCAATCAGACAGTGGCAGACCAAATCTTCCGTAAATGGGGTCAGCCTTGCTGCGACCTTTTTACCACCCCCTTCAACAGCAAGTGCGACAGTTTCTTTTCTCTCCTCCCTCTTCCCGGATACCCTCCCAGAGATGCTCTAATCCACGATTGGCCTCAGGGACTTCTTTATGCATTCCCTCCATTTCCCCTGATTTCCAAACTAATACAGAAAGCTTCCACACTGGGATGCAAGATGATCCTCATTGCCCCCTCCTGGCCTCGACAAATTTGGTTTCCGTTCCTGCATCATCACCTCCTGGAGCAGCCCTGGACCCTAGACCCAGTACCAGACCTCTTGATCCATCAGTCGGGCGGGCTGCACCAATCCCTGCAATCTCTCAACCTCACTGCTTGGTTGCTCCACTTCCAACCTTAGCCAGGCTTCCGGACATTTCCCAATCAGTGCGTGAAATCATCTTATCTTCGCACAAATCTACCACCAGAAAAACTTATGCTAGTAAGTGGAAACATTTCTCTTGCTGGGCAGAGTCTAAAAACATAGATCCCTTTTCAGCCCCGGTCCACCACATTTTAGATTTCTTAGCAGAACTTTTTCAGGCTGGGTCCTCTTCTGTCACCATTAGAGTTCAGTTAGCCACAATTTCAAATTTTCATACAGGCCTATCTGAAACTAGTATCGTGTCCCATAAGCTTTGCAAAGCTTTTCCTCAAAGGGACTACTTTGCTCAGGCCCCCAGTAAGAGATCCCCTGCCTCCGTGGGATCTTAATTTGATCTTAGCTTCCCTAATATTGCCCCCCTTTGAACCCGCAGCTTCATGTTCCTTAAAGTTTCTTTCTTGGAAAACCCTCTTTCTTGTGGCAATTACCTCAGCCAGAAACGTTTCTGAACTCCAGGCCCTTTGTGTTCGCCCTCCTTATTTAGTTTTCCATAATGACAGAGTTTCGCTCAGGACTAATCCCTCCTTCCTTCCTAAGGTACCTTCTGAGAGTAATCTGAATCAGTCCATTGATCTTCCAGTCTTCTTCCCAAATTATTCCAACAAAGCTGAACATAAATTACATCAGTTGGATGTTCATAGACAATTACGTTTCTACTTGCATAGGACTAAACAAATTAGAAAATCAGACCAGCTCTTCCTGTCCTATGCTGAAGGTAAACAAGGTCTACCAGTGTCTAAAGTAACTCTATCTAGGTGGTTGACTTCTATTATTACTTTGATTTATCAATTGAGGAACAAACAGCTCCCTGATAAACCAAAAGGCCACTCTACTAGGGCTTTAGCTACTTCTGTAGCTTTTCAGGCAAGATTACCAATGGAAGCCATTTGTGCGGCAGCTACATGGGCCACTCCCCATACATTTATTTCTCATTATAAGTTGGATGTGGCCTCTAGGAGCAGAGCTGATTTTGGTTCCACTGTGCTGAAGAGTCTGTTCCGATGAGCCACCCAGAACTGAGGTGCTAGGGACGCTGTCCCAACCAGCAAGAATGAAGGCGAGATAGACAACTTAACATTAAGAAGTTATGTACTTACCATAACGTTCCATGTTAGTTGTCTTCTTCTCGCCTTCTTTCTTGCATCCCACCCTCCGTCCCCCTATCCTAATAGACTGAGAAGAGTTGCCCTCTGAGTTCCTTTTAGCTGGCTGGGTCTTATCTGGTTTGTTCCCTCAACCTTTTAGCTCTGTAGCTAAACTTATGCTGTTAGGACAGGTGTCCTTATATTTGTCTGTAGTTAGGTCTACCAAACGAGATCTGGGGATCTAGCGCCAGGCATTGTGGGATATGGGGAGGCCTTGAGCCAGTAAATAGCTCTCAAGCTTTAGAAGATGGCTGAGTCGGAGCCGAGGATTGGCTCCAAACCCCAACCAGCAAGAAAGAAGGTGAGAAGAAGACAACTAACATGGAATGTTATGGTAAGTACATAACTTCTTATTTTAACCCATTTTCTTTTCCTTTCCCTAACCCAAAGTTGGTCATCTAAGTGAGTTTCTTGCAAGAAAGTTATATCAGCCTTAGTTTAAGGTGGAGGTGGGATTACATCAAGGATCAGCTCTGAGCCCTTTCTTATTTGTAATGGTGATGGACAGGTTGACAGACGAGATCAGACAGGAGTTTCTGTGGACTATGATGTTTGCAGATGACATTGTGATCTGTAGTGAGAGTAGGGAACAGGTGGAGGAGACCCTGTAGAGGTGGATATATGCTCTAGAGAGAAGAGGAATGAAGGTCAGCAGAACTAAGACAGAATATAGGTGTGTGAATGAGAAGGAGGATAGAGGAATGGTGAGGATGCAGGGAGTAGAGGTGGCGAAGGTGAATGAGTTTAAGTACTTGGGATCAACAGTTCAAAGTAATGGTGAGTGTGGAAGAGAGGTGAAGAAGAGAGTACAGGCAAGATGGAGTGGGTGGGGAGGAGTGTCAGGAGTGATTTGTGACAGACTAGTACCAGTAAGAGTGAAAGGGAAGGTCTACAAGAGGGTAGTGAGACCAGCTATGTTATACGGGTTGGAGACAGTGGCATTGACAAAAAGGCAGGAGTCAGAGCTTGACGTGGCAGAGTTGAAGATGCTAAGATTTGCAATGGGTGTGATGAGGATGGACAGGATTAGGAATAAGTATATTAGAGGGTCAGCCCAGGTTGGAAGGTTTGGAGACAAAGCCAGAGAGGCAAGATTACATTGGTTTGGACATGTGCTGAGGAGGGATGCAGAGTATATTGGGAAAAAGATGCTAAGGATGAAGCTGCCAGGTAACAGGAAAAGAGGAAGGCCTAAGATAAGGTTTATGGATGTGGTAAGAGAGGACATGCAGGTGGTTGGTGTGACAGAGCAAGATGCAGAGGACAGGAAGAAATGGAAACAGTTGATCTGCTGTGGCGACCCCTAACGGGAGCAGCCGAAAGAAGAAGAAGTTTGGTATGTGAGGTGCATGATTAAATTTCTTTTCTTTTTATCTACCATCCCTTTAACATTCCAAGAGTCTATGGTTATCATTTTTTTATTAATATTGTTGAAGTTTCTTATTAGTCGATACACAAAAATACAGTTATAAACTTTTTCTGCTAGTGTATTTATCTTAAGAATAAATGTTGCGACTTCTATACTCCTAAACTCTAAATAGGTGCCTAACCACCCATACCTCTGTATTTGTAAATGTGCATGAGTTAAGAAACTATAAGAAACTATTATTTTTAACAACAAGGAGTAGATATATATCAGAGGGATGTCAATAATACCCATACTGTTCCAAATGCGAACAGTCATCAGCTAACAGACTGTGCCCATCCCACTCCTTCTATTATTTATATACTGCATATTCATTTTCAGACTTCTTAAAATATTATATTAATTGTACCCTTAGATATTATATAGAGAGAAAAGGAAAAGTAGCTTTTACAAAAAGTTTTG
The DNA here is from genome assembly GCF_019279795.1 of Protopterus annectens. Lineage (NCBI taxonomy): Eukaryota > Metazoa > Chordata > Ceratodontiformes > Protopteridae > Protopterus > Protopterus annectens. The sequence goes on from NC_056741.1 coordinate 840,265,293, forward strand.
TAGTAACAGCAACATATTATGATTCTTAACATTTCAAGAGTTATTAAAGAGTTAACAAAACAATATTTTCAAAAACCAAGTACAATATATGTATATTTAAAGAAAGCATCATTTAAAAAATTCAACAACATTTGCATTATTCTTGCTAACAGCAACTAACTGTGGTTCTTTAAAATGTATTGGAAACCATACAAGCAATCATTGTGAACTCATATTATTAATTAACCGGTGCCATCTACTGGACAAACGGGGAAAAAAAAAAAGAAAAAAAAAAGAAAAATGTTTTTGTACCTTGCTCATAGACACCTTTAAAGGTAACTCAATGGTTATGCCAGTAGAATAATGATTATACATTTAAACATCTAAAGAAGGCAGCACTTTAAAATTCAACAACATTTGCCTTTTATTCTTACTAACAGCAACTAACTGTGGTTGTTTAAAATGTATTGGAACTTCATTTAACATTGCACTGGCAAAAGCCATATAGATCCATCATTGTGTACTCATATATTAATAATTAACCAGTGCCATCTACTTGAACAGAGAGAAAAGAAAAAAAGAAGAAAAAAAATGTTTTTATACCTTGCTAATATAGACACATTTAAAAGTAACTCAATGGTTATGTCAGCAGAATAATGATTATACATTTTAAACATTTAAAGAAGGCAGCACTTTAAAATTCAACATTTGCCTTATTCTTGCTAACAGCAGCTAACTGTGGTTCTTTAAATGTATAGGAATCTTCATTTAACACTGCACTGTCAAAAGCCATATAAACACATAATTGTGAACTCATATGTTAATAATTAACCAGTGCCATCAACTGAACAAACAGAGAGGAAGAAGAAAAAAAAAAAAGAGAAATGTTTTTGTACCTTGCTCATAGACATACTTAATAGCAACTCAATGATTAATGAGTATACATTTTAACTGAAACTACTTATGTCTAATATTTACACTACTTAAACTATTATATCAAAGGTTATATCCCATTTTTTAAATATAATTTAACACTTCTTTTTTGTAAGCTGTAAATGCACTTTAAAGTAATTTCTCTATGCAGACAGTGTTAGGTAGCTTTGTAACTTTTAAATGTAAAGGCAGTTACTAAAATACAGTACCTTAAGTATTACAGTGTAGCAAAGAGGTTTTCTTTACAGGCAAGTAAGTAGAGTTATTTAGAACACATTCCACATCCATTTGTTTAAAATTTCCCATAAGAGTGGTATATTCTTCTGTCCTGTAGTTCTTTGGAGCTGTAGCACTTGTTTAGCCTTCCAAATGTTGTTTTTGGATCAAAAGATATGAAAAGAGTTGTCTCAGGCAGGATTTACTTTGAAGAGACGCAGAAAGGTGGATTTTGCCTGGTCAGGTGTTTCCAAGGATATTTTTTCTTCTTTGTAATAAAATGTTAAAGTTGCAGGATATCTCATTTGGAAACAAATCTTATTTTCAATGAGGTAATTGCAGTATTTGCTGAGTTTCTGTCGATTTTGTTTAATTTGTAAAGGAAAATCTTGACTAATCATCATTTTATGCGCTCTCCATGTAACATTCTTGTTAATCTTATAAGCTGACAGTATCTGTTGAACATGTGCTGAATTAAGCAGTCTGATATAGATTTGTCTAGGAAGATCACTTGTTTGTGTATGCTTTATAGCTCTGTGAGCTCTTTCGATCACTATCTCATCCAGGAGATTTTTATTATCCAGAAGAGAGCTTAGTATTTCTTTTATTATTGGAATAAGTTGTGAATTATCAAAGCTCTCTGGAATACCTCTTATGATAAAATTATTTCTCCGGCTTCTAGCTTCCAAGTCTAACATTTTTTTGCTGTAATTCTTTAATTATGGTGACATTGGTTTGTGCTTTTTGTTGCATTTCATTTATTTTTTGCTCATTGTCCATAATTTTAGCTTCATTTTGTTCAAGCCTAAGCACAATTTGGTCCAGAGTAGAGCCAAATGTAGTTAGCTTGTTTGTAAAGGTTGTAAAGCAGTTTTCAGATTCTCCAGTGATAAAGGTTGTTCCTGTTTTAATCTTTGAGACATTTTATCAGCTTCTTGTTGTTGCTTGTTAATTTTTTGCCTTTTAGAAGTGGTTTCTTTCTCAGGAGTAGTAATTGCAGACAGTTTGGTTTTTGTAATTACAGTTTCCATCCGATCTGGCTGATTCTCCATTAATCTTGTATAGTTAGATTCCTAGTAGTAGTAGTGCAGAATTTTAAATGATGTCTTGTTATGAAAGTTGTTTTTCTTGTTACTTTCCTCTTATTAGTCCTGTTAGTCTTGAAGAATCCGCACCATGCGGTTCAGGGCTCTATTCCAACAAGTAATTATTTTTCATTCAGAATGAAATAATCTTTGAAAAATAAAGATGAAACAAGTAAGTACTCGTATTTCTGCTTTACTCCATTGATGTTTGGTATACTTTCCCTAAGCGATGCGCTGGTTTGAAGTCAGATTATAGTATAGGAATGCAGGAGCTGCACTGTCAGTGTGCTTACAGGCTGTCCACCATTTTGGAATCCACCATAAAACAAGTTCCTTCAACAATAAGTAAGTGAAATTAATACAATCACTTTTTATAGTATGACTTTCTGATGTTTTATGCATGGAAACAAAAATGAATAGAGTTAGAGAGAAGGTAGATTTTGATACATTGAAGTTACCTCAAACTTTTCTGACAGGCAATGTTTTTTCTGTTTGTATGTTTCTTTTTATGAATAATTTTGTCATTATTATTATTATTATTATTATTATTATTATTATTATTATTATTATTATTCTTTACACAGCACTAAACTTTAAATGTAGAGTTACCAAATTGCATTCTTAAAAAGTTAAGCTGAATGGAAAGGACACTACCAATTTAATCTGCCCCATAGGTAGCTCAGGCTGAGAGTCTGTTGCCAGAAGAAGTTTTTAATATATAAGTAGGAGACTTATTTACTAGGAGTTTGGACAAGAGCAGTTTGTTTGAGTTATCTTGGCTGAAGACTTTTGGTGGTTTGGATATAAGTTAGAAGAGGTCATTTTTGATATTAGTTTCTTTAAAGTTAGAAGTAAGGTTAAAGTGAGAGTAGGAATAAAGTTAATAAAGAGCTCAGTTTAGGGTTGAATTTAGGGGTCTACTTTATGTGCTCGAAGTCTGGGATTATCAAATACGATATTCTTGACACGAGTACACCGAAAGCGCAAAACATCAAAAATGTAAACGGTGGAGATTTCCATTTACTTCAATGTAGTGCGATCTCGGAGTTGATATATTTAAGTAGCGGGAGGTGTGGAGGGTGCAGAGGGGGCTTTCCCCCCTGCCTACACTAGTTTACATTTTTTTTTTGTGTGTATTTTTTTTTTTTTGGACTTTGATTGTTTAATAGTTTGATGCATATGGTTTGATCCATATGCATTCGTGCTATTAAACTTTCGAGGTCCTAAAGTAGACCCAAATTTAGGACTATGGTTAGGTCTAAAGGCTGAGATTGTGTTTATATTTAGGGCTGGATAACAGTTGTGTGAAGCTCTGTGTGTTGTTTGTGTGTGTAGAAGGTTTTGCTTCCCACAAGAACTAATGGACCTAATCATGTATGTTTATGTGTTGCGGTGGTGGTGTTGCGGTAGCATTGTCGCCTCACAGTAAGATGTCCTGTTCAATTTTCAGCTAGAGCATCTTCTGTGTGGAGACATGCATGAATGGGCGTACCTTTGTTGAAGGTTGTGCGTCAGGGCTGGCAACTCGGCACGTAAAAATCTACTGCCAATCATTAGCGGACCGGAGTTCTGCTGTGGCGACCCCTAACCGGGAAAAGCTGAAAGACACAACAACATGTATTTTGTTAATTTGTTTCAAAGATGTGCATTTTTATGAATGTGGTGGTTTCAACATTTTTATATCTTTTTTTTTTAAGTATTTGAAATCCTTCAAAGTTGTCTTAAGTGCATTTGATTCCAAATGTATAGACAGGCCCCATTCAAATATAAGTACAAAACAAATCCAACTCAGTGTAAATTGATTTAAAAATGTAGGATTATGCTCTGTACACAGTACTCTTTCAGTTGTGAAAGTATTTCCAAACATTGAATAAACAATCAGTACCATTATCATTGACATATTCTAATTGCTGCAAAAGCGTTGTCGCCTCACAGTTAGGGTTCGATTCTCAGTTAGAGCGTCTTCTGTGTGGTGACATGCGTGAATGGCGTTCGCCGTTGAAGGTTGTGCGTTAGGCCCGGCAAGCCAGTACGTAAAAATCTACTGCCAATCATTGGCGGACGGGAGTTCCGCTGTGGCGACCCGTAACTGGGAAAAGCCGAAAGACACAAACAAACCATTATCATTGACATATTCTAACACAAAATCAACTGCATTTAAAACATGCAGCAAAAATCAGATAATTAAAACTTAAAATAGTTTAACACATAAAAGGTCCAATAAAGACTAAAGACTGTTTAAAAATATAAACAAAATTAAATTAAAAAAGATATCAGTGTCAAACGTATAAGTTCATAGGTTCACAGTTTGATACTAGGCTAATGAACACTGAGGCTTTTTAAAGCTTAACTAAATAACCACATAAAGGATCACCAGCCACTGACTGAAAACTCCAATTTAAACTTAATAAAGTTTATTTTGGAGTTTTCGGTCAGCAGCTGGTGCTTCTTTTTTGTGGTTATTTAGGTGGTTGCTTTGCTCCTTTGTATTTGCCTTTTTAAGCCTAGCCATGTATTGTAAATCTCTGACAAGTTCTGATACCCTTGGTAGTGTAAGTAGGGCTTGGAAGATGAAACAATTACAAGCAGGGCCTAGGAAGTGCCAATTTAAACATATTAATATCATGGCATCACTTCCTTTTCTTTTTTAAAAGGACCATATTAAAACATTGATCACAAAAGGTCTGTGCAAGTTTTGCACTAATATTTTAGAGGCTAATGATTTAGTAATTAATGGGATAAAAATAAAAATTACAGAGAGATACTGTTGTATGTATCTGATGAAGTTCCAGGTCCTGTTTATAGCACATGCAAGGTTTAAGTCAGAAGACTATTTTATTAATAAAACCTTCAGTAATCACTTTAATCTTTTTTCATCTAATAAATATTTCTTCAGACTGAAGTGTAACAAAAAGCAATTCATAAAATATTTTATACATGCACTCTCATGATAACAGTATACCAGTAAGTGTACACTAAGTGTACACTGTTCTGAGTGAACAGACAACACAGACATAACTCGCACCTTCTTCCTCCTAATTTTAGTTTTCCTACTGATATTCTTGCAGCTTTAAATATTGACAGGGATTCATAAAGGTTACCACAAAGTGTAAACTACATGTACACTTAGTGTAATCTTTCTGAGTGACTAGAAAGCACAAAAAATGTGACAAGAATTTTATTCAATACATATAGTGTACACTTATTGTAGGCTTATTGAAGCTGGCCCATGTTTTAATGGCTTTGTTTGTAGTTCACATTTAAATTTCAGTGTTGAAGTCCTTATGAGCCACATGCATTCAGGTCCCTATCAGTTCATCAAAAAATCTGTTGAGTGAATGGCATTTTCAGTGCAATTACATTGAGCATGCCGTTCATCGTTCATCGAACTGTTCATACTGAGATCGCAGTAGAGTGAGGATTGGGAAATTTCCCCTTTCCCTGTAGTGCAATCTCGGAGTTGGTATATATAATTAGCAGGGGGTGGGGGGCATAGCCCCCCACATGAGGGGAGTTCAATGAAAGGCATTTCCGATTAAATGCTGTTTGGTGAAGTGACGGTGCAATGTATTGATATAGAACTCATGCATTCAATACGATCTGCCTCTTTAATTATTTTACATCCAGTTCATTTCTACATCTCCGATACTGATTTCCAGATCCCACAGAAAGAAGTAGATAAACACTTTTTTTCTGAATTCAGACCCCCAAATGAAGTGCAGCAGTTTCTAAGGAACCATGGCTAATAACATCGGTCAATTCCACACACACACAAAAAGACAAAAAGAAACAGAATTGCTCATATATCTGTTAACAGTTTTTCATAATGCTGACTGTTTCCTTTCACATTTCTGGCTAGCTACCTCTTTGAAGAAAACTCTAATTGCATTTTATGACTTGCTAGCATCCTGCCTGAGAAGAGTCACAGAGCCAGAACAAACTATGTCACTTCTTGAATCTAACTGTTTTCCTCAGCAGAAGGGAATTACAACTTTATTGTCCCATCTTTATACATTTCCTTTACTATAGCACAGTAGAACAAACACAAATACAATTCTCATGATACTGTTAATATCTTATAATGCAATTCAACAGTGCAGATTAAATATCTTGAAAAGCTTAAATATAGTTTACAAATGTGCAAACAGTCTGAAATAAGAAAGCAGGAAATACATTATAATTTTAAAAAGTTTCTCTACTCCAGCACTACGCTTCTCATGAAAGCAAAATGTCTACAAACCTGTAAGAAATTTACTTCAGATTTTCTCGTGTATTTCTATTTTCCATACAGTTAAACAATATATAATAAAATATATATTAAAACATAATTTCTCCCAGCCAGCTACAACATCATTAGACAAGATAGACCCCTTCATAAAGGAGGTGGAACTGCCATATTGTATAAGACCAACTTTACTCTACTTACCATTCCCAACACATACCCCTCTCCCAATAATTGGGACATAATTATCTCACATCTCCAACTAAACCCCAAAAAATCCATCACTGCCATCTATATCCCACCTGGTAATACCCCTGCTAGTATGGAAGACTTCTTATCCTGGTGCTCTACCACATACTCACAAGAAACCCTCATTCTAGGTGACTTCAACCTAGATTGGTACACCTGTACATCAGACACACCAACTAATCTAATAAATCTCCATGGCTACCAGCAGCTAGTTCAAACTCTCACTAGATGTGATAAAAACTCTAAAAGGGAATCTATCTTAGACTGGGCCCTAACTAACTACCCCACAATGTATCCCCACACAGGCAGTCTCCCAGACAGCCTAAGCAACCACAACCTAATATACCTAACATGCAGTAGAACCAGTCCATGCAGAACCACTACCTATAAATCCACATGAAACACAAAAAATTTCTCCCCCGATGTTCTCAAAACTTTACAGCTGTGACTGGACCCTTCTAAGAACCCTCCCACTTGACTAGGCAATAGCCTATTTCAACAAAACATTCTAGACACTGTTGCTCCACTATGCAAGGTCAAGGTAAGAACCACTCAAAACTCCTGACTCAGCAAGGAAACTAAAGAAATCCTCAAGTCCAGAGATACTGCCTGGTTCCAGTAATAAAAAAACATTTCATCTAGTAGCACAAATGCTGAAAGGAATAATGGGAGTATGAGAGAGAGAGAGCACACTAATGCCAGCTTGTCCACCTCAGGGAAAGGAGACATCTCTGGATTGCCTCTTGGATGGCACCTAGTGAGAGCTGTAGCTGCTACCCACAAAATTTGGACCTGGTATGCATGTGCTGCTTAGTGTATGCACCTTACAAAAGCCTGGATATGACATTTCTTTGAAGACATGATATATCCCAAGATCAGGCAGGTATCCTGGAGTTCAAGGGAGGTACTGACAGGGATAGGATCTCAGTGGGGGTAGATCCACCAGTCAGACTGCTCACCCTCTAACTACTGCTCGACTCTGACCTCTTTAGAGGGACTGACTAGCAAGTTGTACCAAAAGAACAAATGGGCTTCAGCTCTTGCCTCATGGAGTGATAACCCAACTTTTAATCTGTTGCAGGGGAGCTGGTGGGCTCATATTGGTCCAGTGAATCCAGGATAGATGGGAAGGCTTGGTAAGCTTGTTCTGTGAGCCTGGTTGGATCCCTCAGGAAGAATGATTGTCCAACTGGACCATATTAACAAGGAAGAAAAAAATAATAAACAAAACAGTATAAAATTAAAAATAAATAAATAAAGTAAAAATAAATTAAAAAGTCAGGAGTCTTTGCCAGCCACATATCAGCATTCCCACAGTTTATATATACTAACTCCATTGTTGCACAAAAGTAGCGCAATTGAAAATGGATCCCAATTACATATTCAAATAATTGAATTGTGAGCACATTTAGCACCCAGTTAAGCAACATCTTAATAAAAAATAAAATTTTTTGTTTTATTTTTAAAGATTGTAAAATTATTGTTCTTAACATGTTTTGTGATAATTTGGAGCTTTTCTTCCCGGGTCTCCACTGAAAATGGGCTTCTTCATTCGGACTTTCCCCACTAATCAAACATCAATAAATAATAAATAAATAAATATGTTAGTTGACTGGGTAGTTCTAACCAGTTTAAGCTTTTTAGTGCTATACAATGGGGGTTCTGTAAGAAAATTTGCTACAAATGTGGCCACTTTATTATAGAATTATTCAAGTTTTGCTTTTTGTGGTGCCTGGAGGATATTAATGGTAGAAGCACTATAAAATACTGAGGGGAAGAGATAAGCAGAGGCAAGTGTAGTTTTAGTTGTAATGGTGAGAACATTTTTGGCTGTATAAAGCACCCCTAGTTTTTGATGCAATTTTACATATGCAGGTCAAATTTAAAATTGTTATCCATTATGATACCTAATAATTTGCTATGAGAAGTGATTTCAATGGTTGTATTATCAACAGAGAGGATATTAAATTTTGTTTTTCATGAGAGGGGGATTTTGGAAAAAAGAAGCCATATTTCAGTGGTTGTTAAAGCTTCCAGATAAATTTTTGGAGATGTGCCAGGTTGCCTGATTTGCATGTGAGTGTGGAGTCATCTGCATATTGTATTAGGAAGCCTTTTATGTAAATTTGTGGAGAGTGTTGGTGAGAATGTTAAAGAGATGGGGACCAAGGATAGAACTTTGTGGTACACTGGAGGTTACAGGGATGTATGGAGAGTGGCTGGAATGCCATTTTACTGATTGATACTTATTTGACAAGAAGCTTTTGAACCACAGAAGGGTGGACTTGACATGGACCTAGCGAGGACATTTGAAATAGAAGTTTGCTGTGGCAAACTGGATTGAAGGGTTTAGAGAAATCTGGAATAAGGAGGAAACACGTTTGCTATTATCTTTAGCTTTATTGGCAGTATCTATAAAGGGTAGAAGTGCAGAGTTAATACTATGGGAGGAACAGTAGCAGTACTGTGTGGGGAATAGGCATTTTTCCTGCAGATGATAGTTTAACAATTGATGTTATGTTGTCCTATCTCGCCTTCATTCTTACAATGATGGGTTCGGAGCCAATCTCGGCTCTGACTCAGCCGAATATATAGCTGAAAGTCTCAAACTTGGCTTGTGGCAAGTAGGTATCCCACAATGCAGTGATGTAATTCCCTAGATCTCATTTGCCGCTTTACGAGGTTGGATGCACTCATCTTGGCCGTGGCTAAGTTGTGACAAAATTTCTTTATATTTTTCATATTTCCTGGAATACTGTTCTATTTTATAATAGTTGGCTTAGTATTTAGTTATATCTAAATTTCTTGTGCCTTTTCTTGCATTATAGTTGAATAGTTGAATAGTTATAGTTTTATCCCCTTTGGTGCTGCCTTTGGCCGTTGTTTTATAGGCCTAACTGTATCCCTTGTAGTGGTTGTTGGGTCTGTCATAGTTTATTAGAAGCTCATTTAAGTTGGAGAGCTCTTCGCCCAATTAAGTTAGAGGGCTTGTAGTTAGTGTGTTGTTTTGTGTAGAAAATAGGGCCATTTCAGTTAGAGACCGTATTATACTCCCTTGTTGTCTCTCTCCTTCATGTTTCCCATAGTTTATTACTTAGTATACTTTTAGCAGTTTAATAGTTAAAACTTTCTTGCTGTATTATTGTGGTCTGATCTTACCATGTCTAAAGACACAAAAGAGAGGGAAAATAAGCCTTCGGGCTTTAAAAAATGCCAGAAGTGTTCACAAAAAATGTCTATTACAGATGGACATGTAATATGTGTGTATTGCCTTGGAGCAATTCATCTTCAAGAGGATTGTACGTTTTGTCATTCCTTCAGTGCAAAGGTTCTACAAGAAAGGAGAAACAAACTGATCCTTAAAGGACTCTCTTAAAGCCAACTTTTGAGGAAGCTATCCACAGCTCTTCTTCCTCTTCTTCTTTTCCTTCTTCCAAAGGAAAATACCAGAAAAGACATTCACCTGCATCATCGGCTCAGTCGGATCCACCAGGGAGAAGTAAAATAGTTGCACATATATATATATATATATATATATATATATATATATATAGTGCACCCAAGTTCTAAACTGAAATCTTCTCCCTCATTTAATCTGAATTATTACTTGAGCTGAGAGCAGTGGCTGAGCTAGAGGATCACCCTATGACTTTATGCTTTTTGACAATTCAGAAGACTGTTTTTGCCTGAAGATACCAGACACATTACAGTTAAGCACATTTTCACAAATAAACTTTCTTCCATGTTCACATAGCCAGACTTTGAAACAATTTATCTTTCCCCTTGTGTGCAGCTTTTTCACTTATCTATTTCCGTTTATAGTTGGTACAATAGCTGGTGACCTAACTACAGACTGCTGTTTCTGGGATTCAAGCTCCCAGACAGACTTAAGGATCTTTTAGCTTAGAAAGCTACAGAATTGTAATGCTATAAAGAAAGAAAAAAGGCACAAATCTGCCTGGGATAAGTAACGACTGGATAGAAATAACAGAATACAGGGCACAGCCAGATGTATCGAATGAATATTTCACCTCTTTTTTCATATTATGTGACATGCAGAGAAGGGTGACTATGGCACACTGCAGAGTGTCAGTGGATGTGTGACAGAACAGAGAAGATACAGAAGGATGAGGTGGGAAGAGATCTCATGATAAAAAGTGAGGATAAAGCAGAGGAAACAAGCCTTCTCCAAGGGTCCTCGGCAGTTTCGTCAGTGTGTCACCAAATTGTCTTGACAGAGTTGGTCAGCAAATTACTAGCTTCACAAAAATACCTGAAGAATCAAAGATAGTAAGAGTGCTGCCCTTGTAATGAAGAGAAGGTATAAAAAGATCTGTGAAGCAACAGCCTGACTAGCCCTAAAGTTACGACAGGAAAAGTCATGGAAAAAATCCAGAAGGAAAGGCTCATTCATAGACCTGCCAAACCTGCCAGCTGCTTTATGCAAACTTGAAATCAAATAAGAGAATCATATAGTGGAAACTCTCTGTTTAGTTAAGAATGTGTTAACCACAATCTATAGTTAAGCAGAAAGCAAAATCAGTAGGATTCTGTACACTAAAAAATACTATCACTGAAATACCTGTAAAAACATCAGAGGAGCTCCTAAAAGTAATCTCCTTATCCTTCGATTTTCATTTCTTCATATCTGTTTCACTGACCACACTTTGCCCTTCATTAACTTCTGCCCATCCATCATAACCCATCTCTTCACACCCAGGTCACCCATAGAACTCTCCAACTTTACCTTTCATTACCTTATACTTGGTTTGACTTGACTGATATGCTCTACCAATAATCTCCTGGATTACAAGTCTGCAGCAGATTCCTTTGGTGCGAAGGTAACTACCTTTTCTACTGTATTACATGGCAAAACCCCACAGCAACGTACCATCCTCTTTAACCTTAACCACTGCTCAATGCTTTCTCAACTATAGCAGGATCAAGTGCATGAAAAGGGGACGGTGAGTGCAACAACTGCTCACCGTTAGAAGAAAAGATGCTACTGCTCTCCTTCATTACTGCCCAAAAAGTTTGAGCTGACATCACCAGTAACACTTGCTATTCATTTCTTTTGCAAATTAAACAGGAGTCATTTGATAATAAGCACTTGTTTACTCCTCTAAAATAATAATAATAATAATAATACCTTAGGTAGATTGAATAATCCCAGGACAGTAACTAGAAACACAAATATGTAACTTCCTTAAATACCAAAATTATAAGAAACAAACCTCTCTGCTTGTGTGACACAGAGAAATGAAGCCCTGGTTGTGACCCAGATGATCCATTTCATCTAGTAGCACAAATGCTGAAAGGAATAATGGGAGTATGAGAGAGAGAGAGAGCACACTAATGCCAGCTTGTCCACCTCAGGGAAAGGAGACATCTCTGGATTACCTCTTGGATGGCACCTAGTGAGAGCTGTAACTGCTACCCACAAAATTTGGACCTGGTATGCATGTGCTGCTTAGTGTATGCACCTTACAAAAGCCTGGGTATGACATTTCTTTGAAGACATGATATATCCCAAGATCAGGCAGGTATCCTGGAGTTCAAGGGAGGTACTGACAGGGATAGGATCTCAGTGGGGGTAGATCCACCAGTCAGACTGCTCACCCTCTAACTACTGCTCGATTCTGACCTCTTTAGAGGGACTGACTAGCAAGCTGTACCAAAAGAACAAATGGGCTTCAGTTCTTGCCTCATGGAGTGATAACCCAACTTTTAATCTGTTGCAGGGGAGCTGGTGGGCTCATATTGGTCCAGTGAATCCAGGATAGATGGGAAGGCTTGGTAAGCTTGTTCTGTGAGCCTGGTTGGATCCCTCAGGAAGAATGATTGTCCAACTGGACCATATTAGCAAGGAAGAAAAAAATAATAAACAAAACAGTATAAAATTAAAAATAAATAAATAAAGTAAAAATAAATTAAAAAGTCAGGAGTCTTTGCCAGCCACATATCAGCATTCCCACGGTTTATATATACTAACTCCATTGTTGCACAAGAGTAGCATAATTGAAAATGGATCCCAATTACATATTCAAATAATTGAATTGTGAGCACATTTAGCACCCAGTTAAGCAACACCTTAATAAAAAATACAATTTTTTGTTTTATTTTTAAAGATTGTAAAATTATTGTTCTTAACATGTTTTGTGATAATTTGGAGCTTTTCTTCCCGGGTCTCCACTGAAAATGGGCTTCTTCTCAGTCGGACTTTCCCCACTAATCAAACATCAATAAATAATAAATAAATAAATATGTTAGTTGACTGGGTAGTTCTAACTAGTTTAAGCTTTTTAGTGCTATACAATGGTGGTTATGTAAGAAAATTTGCTACAAATGTGGCCACTTTATTATAGAATTATTCAAGTTTTGCTTTTTGTGGTGCCTGGAGGATATTAATGGTAGGAGCCTATAAAATACTGAGGGGAAGAGATAAGCAGAGGCAAGTGTAGTTTTAGTTGTAATGGTGAGAACATTTTTGGCTGTATAAAGCATCCCTAGTTTTTGATGCAATTTTACATACGCAGGTCAAATTTAAAATTGTTATCCATTATGATACCTAATAATTTACTATGAGAAGTGATTTCAATGGTTGTATTATCAACAGAGAGGATATTAAATTTTGTTTTTCATTAGAGGGGGATTTTGGAAAAAAGAAGCCATGTTTCAGTGGTTGTTAAAGCTTCCAGATAAATTTTTGGAGATGTGCCAGGTTGCCTGATTTGCATGTGAATGTGGAGTCATCTGCATATTGTATTAGGAAGCCTTTTATGTAAATTTGTGGAGAGTGTTGGTGAGAATGTTAAAGAGATGGGGACCAAGGATAGAACTTTGTGGTACACTGGAGGTTACAGGGATGTATGGAGAGTGGCTGGAATGCCATTTTACTGATTGATACTTATTTGACAAGAAGCTTTTGAACCATAGAAGGATGGACTTGACATGGACCTAGCGAGGACATTTGAAATAGAAGTTTGCTGTGGCAAACTGGATTGAAGGGTTTAGACAAATCTGGAATAAGGAGGAAACACGTTTGCTGTTATCTTTAGCTTTATTGGCAGTATCTATAAAGGGTAGAAGTGCAGAGTTAATACTATGGGAGGAACAGTAGCAGTACTGTGTGGGGAATAGGCATTTTTCCTGCAGATGATAGTTTAACAATTGATGTTATGTTGTCCTATCTCGCCTTCATTCTTACAATGATGGGTTCGGAGCCAATCTCGGCTCTGACTCAGCTGAATATATAGCTGAAAGTCTCAAACTTGGCTTGTGGCAAGTAGGTATCCCACAATGCAGTGGTGTAATTCCCTAGATCTCGTTTGCCGCTTTACGAGGTTGGATGCACTCATCTTGGCCATGGCTAAGTTGTGACAAAATTTCTTTATATTTTTCATATTTCCTGGAATACTGTTCTATTTTATAATAGTTGGCTTAGTATTTAGTTATATCTAAATTTCTTGTGCCTTTTCTTGCGTTATAGTTGAATAGTTGAATAGTTATAGTTTTATCCCCTTTGGTGCTGCCTTTGGCCGTTGTTTTATAGGCCTAACTGTATCCCTTGTAGTGGTTGTTGTGTCTGTCGTAGTTTATTAGAAGCTCATTTAAGTTGGAGAGCTCTTCGCCGAATTAAGTTAGAGGGCTTGTAGTTAGTGTGTTGTTTTGTGTAGAAAATAGGGCCATTTCAGTTAGAGGCCGTATTATACTCCCTTGTTGTCTCTCTCCTTCGTGTTTCCCATAGTTTATTACTTAGTATACTTTTAGCAGTTTAATAGTTAAAACATTCTTGCTGTATTATTGTGGTCTGATCTTAACATGTCTAAAGACACAAAAGAGAGGGAAAATAAGCCTTCGGGCTTTAAAAAATGCCAGAAGTGTTCACAAAAAATGTCTATTACAGATGGACATGTAATATGTGTGTATTGCCTTGGAGCAATTCATCTTCAAGAGGATTGTACGTTTTGTCATTCCTTCAGTGCAAAGGTTCTACAAGAAAGGAGAAACAAACTGATCCTTAAAGGACTCTTAAGGCAAACTTTTGAGGAAGCTATCCACAGCTCTTCTTCCTCTTCCTCTTTTCCTTCTTCCAAAAAGGAAAAATACCAGAAAAGACATTCACCTGCATCATCGGCTCAGTCGGATCCACCAGTCAAGTTACCAAACATTCTAAGGCCACTAACTCCTCGGCTCCACAGTCCTCAGAGCCATCGGAGGTTATACTAATTGACAAGCCTGGTTCTTCAGTTCCAAAGTCCTCAGAGCCGCAAGACACCTCTTCTTGGAGCCAGTCCATGGATATTTCTCTGGTTTCTCCTACATTGAGCTCTCCCATTCTGCATAGGTCTCGCTCTCCATCCCTATCCTCCAGGTCCACCAGGAGCTTATCTGACGATGATGGGGAATGGGTGGTGTTCAGACACTTGAATTTGCCGGCGCTAACTAAATTATTCTCGACTCCAGCCCATTTGGTCTTGGAGCCTACTGTACTGATTGTACCCACTGTTGTTCCTCCTCCGAGCTAAGCTGGACCTTCGGAGCCAGAGTGCTTGGTACCACTTACTGTGGATCCATCAATTCCAAGATCCCCTTCTGTGTTCACAGAGCCGACTTCTGCTCCGACTCTCTCGGTGCTGTCCGGAGAGTCTGGGAGTGGGGGTTCCCTGGTCAGCCTCAGGGGGGACTCTCGGCCCCGATCATCTTTGGTGCCAAGCTTACCCCTTGAAGCATTGGCCCAGGTTAGCTCAGCTCCCACATCAGCCTCAGGTCCAATCTCACTGGTTCTGGTGCCTTCCTCTGTCTCCTCAGAGCTGAGGGAGTCTTTGGAGCCAGTGGGATCCACCTTTGAGCTGATGAGGAGTGTGTTGTCTACCCATACAGTGCCACAGAAGAATACTAGCACTCGTCCCCCTAAGGCACTGGCTACTGTCTCTGCACCACAAATTCCACAGGATGGCAGAGATCCAGAGCCTCAGGATCCCCCATTGGGCGAACCTCTCTCCTACGAGGCCTCTCCAGAATATCCTTCTGAGGATCCACCTTGGAAGAGAACTTGCAAGAGGAAGCACGTAAACGCCCCAGATGAGTCCGTCACTTCAGACACTGACCTCGAGGAATTGGAAGGGTCCCCACAGTCATCCTCTAATGATATCTCATTTGCAGATATTCTAGAAATCCTGAAGCAGAGAGGCAGCTGGCAGGCCACCACCCCTTCTGAGGAGGAGTCAGTGTACCTGAAGGCTTTTGGGTCTCAACCTTCAGCCTCCTGGGTGTCTCCACCTTTCGATAAGCTAATGGACCTGCTTAGTCAAAAGACATGGGAGCCACCTGATACAATGGAACCAGTCCCTCGAAGGCCCAACAAGTTCTTATCAGCTCCTTTGAGAAAGGATTTTCTCACAAAGGGGGTACTTGTAGATGCTATGGTGGTGGCAGCAGCCACCAAGAAGGAACTTTCAGAGACATCCTCATCTGTTCATCCTCTGAACAAAGACTCTTGAACGATGGACAGATACAGGAAGCATGCCTTTTTGTCAGCGACATTTTCACTCTGATCGTTGAACTACCTATCTCACTTTACAAGGCTACAAAGAGATCTCCTGAAAGAGCTAGGAGATACTCTACAAGGTACATTAG
This sequence comes from Protopterus annectens, assembly GCF_019279795.1. NCBI lineage: Eukaryota > Metazoa > Chordata > Ceratodontiformes > Protopteridae > Protopterus > Protopterus annectens. Next base: position 840,281,616 of record NC_056741.1, read on the forward strand.
CTGTGGGGGTGAATGAGAAGGTCTCCTCACAGCTGTCCACCTTAAATTCCATTGTCAGCCCCTCCATGAGGCTAATATCCTACTCAGCTGATGGAGCTATTTATAAGGACTGAGATAGGATAGGCAATGCTACTGGCTGCTATTTTAAGGTATTCACTTGGAAGGTCATCAGCTGAAGTAGAGCATTGTCTGAAGTTTTATATAGGATGTGGGCACAGGTTTGAAGGTGAAAGTGGATGTGAAGACATGTGGCTGTTGGGCAAGTATGGGTTAGATTTGGGAGATCCTTGGTTAGGGGTATTATACTATATATGAAATAAGAGTTTAAATTGATTGCAGATTAAAGTGGTGAGTTATTGGGAGAGGGGTTAGGGTTGAATTTGTGTCCAGAATGTAAGATTTATTTAATGGCTGACCAGAATTATTTTAGGGTTGTGTTTACTATTGTTCTGAATGTTGTTATGTAAGCAATAATGCCTGACAGGGGGTGTGTTATTATGAAAATAGCACACACCCAGGAGTGTTCTGATGACTGATGCCAAACGCTACAGGTAGAGGATCTCTACATGCCTGGAAATATGTTATTTCCACAATAACGCACACTCTGAAGGGCATTATTATGCTTAGATGATTGGCTATATGATACATTTTTATATATTTTTTATTATTACTATGTGTATTTTTTTACATTTGTGATATTTGATAGTCCCTTCACCTAAAGTTTCAAACTTACTGTAGTATATATAATTGTTTTTCAGGGTTTTTTACATCTAAAATGTAGGTAATGCAGGTTTTTAACATCTGCACACACTCACTCTCACACAAACATACAAAACACACATTGAGAAGCAAAACAGACTAGCATGTTTGCAAGCATATACAAAGAGAACGTTAGCTCTCCAGTCAGCTTGATGATATACAGGTTACCCATTCTGTAAAGTATATTATACTGTAGTTGCTGGATGACTTGAAACATGTCTAATAAAATACAGTCAAATAATTAAAAAAAAAAATATATATATATATATATATATATATATATATATATATATATATATATAATTCATGCCTGAATCCATGCAGACATTGGGACCTCATTTTTAGTTTGCTCCTCTTTTTTATTCTATAATTAAGACATTGTAATTCGCTTAGTTCAACTTTTGACAAAGTGTCATTTTAAAGAGGTACCCCATGTGCTATAACTTCCTTTAAAATCTCTTCCTTAATAACATATTATCTCTGGTCTCATAGGTGGATTTAGAGGGGGTGTTAGGGGTCCTATAGCTCCCGATCAGTGCTTATGTTAAAAAGTGATCAGCCAAAAAATCACAAAAGAGTTTTGAATCTAGATTTTCCATATTACAGTTTTGCCTGTAACCTGCACTTGCAGGCAAGCTCTTTTGTTGTTGTTGACCTTTTTCATTGTTAAAGCAGTCCATGTGGAGGTGTAAAATTGGTGCCATTAGGGCAATTAACAGATAGTTAATTGCAGATTCTGTACTTTGCATTTTATTAGAAGAATTTCTGTTAAGTGCTCTCAGTCTCCCATTCCTAACAGTAAGACATGACAATCTCCCAGAGTTCAGAGGTTCATAGCTGTGTACTAGGCTATGGGCCCTGGAGCCTTTACAAGCCTAGCCCATAGGATTACCCTGACATCATGCCATCCGACTATAGTTCCCAGTGCCTCTGTCTTGTAGAGCCACTGGAGTGATCCCTGGGGTGAATTTTCTATTTCCCATCCACTCATCAAGATTTCTCTTGAAGATGGCCAGTGAGGTCCTCAGATTGACATGTATGGGAAGTCTATTCCATAGCATGGGCAGTCTCTGGGTTATGAACCTGTCCCTCCAGCATGTTCTGTTGATTGTGGTAATGAGGTTGAGGTCTCTGGAACATGTGGTGTGGAGGGATTGGGATTTTTTAGATGTATCATTTGTAATAGAGCTGGGAGAGACATAGCTTTGTAAGTCAAGCAGAGATCGCCTCTAAGTAGGCGATATGAGACAGAAATAGTTGGAGTTTTTTGAGTATGTCCATATAGGACAAGTGTTTAAGGCCTAGGAACCTCTTTGTTAGGTACTTTTGCAGCCTCTCCAGTTGTTGCAGGTGTCTAGTGAAGTACATGCCAAATAGGGCATTGTATTTGATGATTGGCCTAATGAGGGAAGAGTAGAGGGAGACAATGACCACTTTCTTTCTGGATGCAAAACCCTTAGTAATGAGATGTGCCACATAGAAGGACTTTCTGACCACAGTGGCAATGTGATAGTCAAAAGAGAGGTTGCTGTCAACCTGTGTTCCCAGATCTCTTTTAATGCTTTCTGTGTTCAGTGGACTACCATTGATGTAGTAATTCATGGGACCCGGGTTTTCCCAAAGGGGATGACAACACATTTTTTGGCATTGAGCTTAAGGCCATGGTTCTGACACCAGTCGTTGGTCTCAGTGAGGCCTTTCTGTGGGATGTCAACATCACTTGGGGAGTTGATAATAGCTCCCAACTTGCAATCATCTGCAAATTTTGTCAGCCAGAGTCCATTTGTATTGACCAGGACTTCAGAGTAGTAGATGCCAAACAGGAGAGGACCCAGGACTGAACCCTGTGGGACTCCACTCGTGACTGGTCGGCAGTCTAACTTGCAGTTAGCTACTTTGTGAGTTCTATCTGTGAGCCAGTTTGCAACCAAGCTAGTGATATAGGGGTTGATGCCTAGCTTAGTGAGTTTTTCTGATTCCTGAGTGTGAAATGGTATCAAAGGTCTTGGCCAGATCAAGGTGGGCTGTATAAACCACCTTGACTTCATCCACAGCTCTGGTGACTGACTAAAAGAAGTCGACCAGGTTGAGCAGGCATGATCTACCTTTCACAAAACCAAACTGTGTGGGATCCAGACTTTGGAGATTCCCTATATCCTTGTTTATTAGGTCCATGATGATGATGCGTTCTATAGCTTTACATATCAGACTTGTCAGGCTAATGGGGAGATAGTTCCCAGGGTCTGTAGTCGCTCCTCCTTTGTGGAGAGGGATGACTGTAGCAGTGTGCCGTTTCGTAGGGACAAAGCCTGAGGTGAGGTTGTGATTGAACAGGACATACAGGTGAAGTGCCAGTTCACTCTGTAGTTCATGTAGAACACAACCAGGGATATTGTCAGGTCCCATAGAGGCTGTATTCTTGGCCTTGGACAGTGCTGTTTTAACCTGTGCTGCAGTAATACTGGGTGCCTGGCAATCTTCTGGCATTGTGATTGGTCCTTGGGGAGGGTAAAGTTGGCACTGAATCTGTCAGCCAGTATATTGGCAATATCTGTTGGCTCAGTATAGGAGGTACCATTGTGCAGTAGCTCAGAGCAAGTTTGGGTATTGCCGTGGATATTCTTTACATAACTATAGAAGGCCTTTTGGTTGTCTTTACTATCTGCTGCAATTCTGTTTTCATAGTTAGCTTTAGAGGATTTGATGAGGGATCGCATCATTTTGTTGAGGCTGATAAAGGAGTTTTTCCAGTCTTGAGACTTCACCTTATTCTGCATCAGTTTCCTCCTTCTGTTATAGAGTTTGTTTATGGCCGGGGACCACCGGATTGGCTTCCTTTTTTTGAAGGAGAGCATCTTGTTTCTATTGGGTATCGTGAGATCCATGCATTTGGGTACATGTCCGTACAGTGCATTGGTGTATGATTTGGTGGTCATGCAACTATTTTCCATTTGCATGGGTTCCGTGAAGTTAGCCACCTCTGTTTTTAGGAGCCCAAAGTTAGCTTTGGAGAAGTTTTTCATGGTGGTTACCTTTGCAGGGGGGGGGGGGGTGGATTTCCAAGGTGATTAGTTTGTGGTCAGATCTAACCAGGGAGCTGTTGACTATTGGTGTAGAGCAACAGTCGCCCATGTTAGTAATGACCAGGTCAAGGATGCTGCTACCTCTAGTGGGGGTAAGAACAAGCTGGTCCAGAGCACTGGAATGGATGAATTCCAGGAAACATTGGACAAGTGTATTGGAACATGAGTAGTTTTCTCAGTTAATGGAGGGGTAGTTGGAGTTGCCCAATATGAGAGTGTTAGGTTGGACCCTAATATTCTCCAGTGTGCTTAGGAATGTGGAGTGTGAGTCTTGAGGTATGGTTGGGGACCTATAGCAGGCTACGACCTAAATCGTTGTCTTACCCAATGTTAGCTGCACCTGAAGTATTTCTGATGCGTTATGTTGGGCTACCAGTCTGGAGGTGTGTGCATCTTTTATGAATATGGAAACATGACTGTCTTTGGAGCTTTGGTCCAAGTTCTGGGGCCGAAAGGTGTGGAATGAGTTATAGCCTGGTAGTGCAGGGGTGCTTTCTGCTGCTTTGAACCAGGTCTCTGTTACAGCACAAATGTCGATGTTCTCCATTTTAAGGAGTGCTTCAAATGAGTGCATTTTGAGATTTAGACTTCTAGCTTTGAGCAGCATGACCCCCAGATTGCATTTGTTTGTAGCTGTTACGGTGGTAATTTGGTCTTTGGAACACCACCAAAAAAAGGCACTATAGGGGTGGCAAGAGCCGTGACCAGTATCCAGAAGCTCAGGGGTGACAGATGCAGGCCATCTCTGGCAAAGCATCGAGGTCTATCAATCATGTCATCCCAGGTAGACAGATAGTGCATCCCCTTAGAATGACACCAGAAACTTAGCCAATTGTTGAAATCCATCATTTTGTGCTTGTACTGTCGTATCATTCTGGGTGATGGTAGGATGCTGCTCAGGGCTAAGGTCATACTCGCTTGGGCTACATATTCCGAGAGCTCCTCCATGTCCCTTTTTATGTAGTCCAGGGAGGTATGTCTCAGGTCATTCACACCCACATGTACAATGACAGAGTCATATTTGTACCTGTTGTTGGGGGACCTGAGTGCGTGCGTTATGTAGTGGATCCTGGCACTTGACAGGCAGCTGACTGTTACTTTCTCCTTATTCAACCTAGTGAGTGGGACATCAGTGTGCCTCACTATCGAGTCACCTATGACTAGTGTGTTGGGCATGCCGTTTTGCCTTAGGGGCTTTGGTTGAGTGGCACACTGTTTAGGAGAGTTATGTGTCTGGTGATTAGTGCTATTTTTGTTTCAGCTAGTAAAATATATAATAATTTGTTGTAACACGCAGATAATACTATGTATATGCCAAATATCTGGACCCAAAGAAAAATAAAAGTTACATATTAAACAAATAGTATGTTGATGGATGTTACTTTTGTGTACATCTGATAATGTAATATTTATTGGTATATGCTTATCTACTTAATATAAGAATAATGGATCACATAATCCTGGGATTCATTAACGCCTGCACTAAGTGTACACCATTCTAAGTGTACAGACAGCACAAGAATAACGCATACCTTCTTCTTCCCAGTTTTAGTTTTCCTGCTAATTATTTTGCAGCCTTAAATATCAAGGATGATCCATAAAGGTTACCACAAAGTGCAAAATATATATATATATATATATATATATATATATATATATATATATATATATATATATATATATATATATTTAGTGTAATCTTTCTGAGTGACTAGAAACCACAAAACATGTAGCAGGGATGTTCTTGAAAACAGATCGCATACACTTACCATACACTAAGTGTAGGTGTTAATGAATTTTATTTGTTGTTAGTTTTGCTCCTGAGTTGTTGGTATAAGCAGTCATGTTTTTCATTTTAACATGAAGACATCTCTGAAGGAAATAAATGCATGTTTATGTTTAAAAATAGTGGGTCATGTAACAACATATTGTGTGTGTCTCTCTGACTCATTTGTATCTCTTCCAATCTAAAGCTGCAGTAAACAGATTGACCTTATATAAAAATGATGAAACTATAATGTGTCCCTCCAAATTGCATGAACTCAGTCTCAGAACTGTGAGCCATGAGATTGTGCATCAAGTTTTTACTCACTATGCACACCATGATTACAGAACTGGAGTCTCTATTTGGTTTGTTGCATGCTGTTCATTGTGGATAAGACCAATGATCTATATTTACTAAAATTATGGAGACTCATTTTTATTAGCTGATGTTCTATGCATTATGCTATGATTGTTACTCTGGTTCCCAGTCAGCAGCATTATAATGTTTTTGTTTGTCAGTAAGAGATTAAAAGCAATATTTAAAAACAGAATGCCAAGCAAAGAAAACTGGCAGGAGAAATTCAAGTTTTGTTGAAATAGTAAAATTACCTAAAGCTTCAGATTCCATTAATTCCTTTGTTTTGATACTAAGTACCAATTTTAGAATTGTACTGGATTTTGGTGGAAAATGGAAAAACAGTGGCTTTTAATACAAACTCACAAAACAAGGCATTGAAGGTATTGTCTAAATCGACAGCCCAAATTGATTTTGTAATAGGTTGCCCAACAGGCTGCAGAATAAGATTATACTAAAGTCTTAGACACGAGGAGATATCAGTATTGCAAAACATAATGTGTGTCAAATCACTTATCTACATCTTGTCAAGTGTAAACATGATGTGGTTCTATCAAATGAGTTCATTTCACTGATCCTGAACTCACCAGTTGCTTTTTTTCATAGGAAATCACTACCAGTGTAGTTTCTCAGTGTGCATTGGTAACAATGTGCTTGTTTTCACAAATTTCCCTTTTCTCTGTGTATTGTATCTGTGGAGTTACATAGTATATACAAGTTCAGGGTATCTGAGAGGGCTTTCTTTTACATAAGCATTGAAAGGGGGGATGCCCCCCCATACCTCTCAACCACTTAAAGCAAGAAATCTGGACAAAACTATAAATAATGGGGGGGGGGGCAAAGGCCCAAAAACAGGGACAATTTTTAAATATTGCTTTTACAAACTTATACAATTGATAGAATAACTGTTTTCTTTTTCATTAACATGGATTTTCGGAAGGGTATGAAGTCTGAAGCTTAAATGACATTATTTGCTGATTTCAGTCCTCAATGATTTGCTAGAAAACCAAAATTTTATGAGACATTTACCAAAATTATGAGGCAAAAATGTGGGCATTCTGCAAAAATCTGGACAGCTGAGTATGATGCCCTCTACAAAAAAATGCTGGCATTCAAGGTTTTAGGTTAAATTCCTGACCAGTTGGTTCCTCACCAAGTTTTAATTTGGAGTGTCATAGTGGAAGTACATAAAAACTCCAGATAACTGTTAGACCAGTAGGGTTGAAACTGACCCTGCAGTAGTTATTTATTTGCTTTTGTTTACTAGGAAAGCTCAACTGTGACTAGATACCCACTTTCAGTGGAGGTTTGAGGAGAAAAGCTCCAGTAAAGACACGACATATTGAAAAGAAAGACAATCATATTAAAAAAAAGACAAGCATAACAATCACATTAATACCATTGTAGAGTGTTCACACAATGTTACAGAGTTCAGAATACATGCTGTCAAAATAGAAACTTATATGTTATCTGTAAAGTAGCAGAGAGAGAGAAAATTAGTGGGTGGTAGGGGAATATAGGAGTGGAAAAAGCTAAAAGGAGGTGACATGATGGGAATAAATAAGAAAGGGGAGGGTGTAAGTATGTAAAGAAAGAAGCGTCAACCTGTCAATCAAGTTGCATAGTTTATTTTTCTTCATGTGATTTTTAGTGCAGTTTTGAACTCTTTTTATTGCTCAAGAGTCTGCTGTGACTTGAAAGACTGTTCCATGGCTTAGAGTTGCTGACAAAGAATAATGCACCACCATATGAGTTATTGGATTTTTTGGGTACAGTTAGTTTAAGTTCTGTGGAGCATAGGGTTCTACTTGGCACATGCCATTGGATGAGGGTGACCAGTGGGAGTATATTGAGTGGGTTATGTAGTATCTTGTATGCAGTGAGCAACTGGGAAAAAGAGATGTGTTGAGTGAGTTCAAGCCATTTGAGGGTGTCTAAGGTTGTGCAGTGGTGGGAGTGATTTAGGAGGCTACATGCAAATTTACTATTTTTTAACAGCTTTCCAGTTTATGTTTGGTGGAAGAAATGAGATTGTAAATATAGTTGAAGTTTATTGGAGAGTAGGGATGAGGAGGGAGGTGGCTGCTATTTTCTCGCTGTGATCATTTAAAATTTATTTTGCTCTGTATAGAGAGCTTAGCTTGCTATGAGATGTTTTTTAATTGCAGAGGCAATGTGTAGATCAAACTTTAACTTCTTATTTATGATAATGCCTAGTAATTTTGTGTTGGTGACAGTTTCAATGTTTGTGCTATTTTGTGTTGCCTGAGGTGAGAATATTAAGATTAATGTTATGCTGACTTAAGTTTTTAGGAAGGAATAAGAGTAGTTTGGTTTTCTTTGAGTTTACATGCATTTAGTGTTTTTTGGCCAGTTTTCAGCTGAGGTGAAAACTCCTGTGTGATGGTTTCTCAAGTAGAAAAACTAGAGCCTGAGCAGACTAGTGTAGAGTTGTCTGCATATTGAATGATGCAAGCAAGTTTTGATTCTTTGTGCAGGTCATTTATAAAGAGGTTGTAAAGTATTGGTCCAAATATGAAGCCTTAGGGATGCATATTATGATAGGGTGAAAGGTTGAGTGGAAGTTGTTTCATTATACAGACTCGGTGTGACAGGGGTGTAGTCAGTACATTCCATTTTATACTTGCAAACTCTTATTGCTGCCCTCCCAACTCACACAACATTTAAAAAAATGGGCATATCACCCAAGCTGTTGCCCTCCCCGTACTTAATGTGTCCATCATTTGCAGCTGCTCAGTACGTAAACTATTAGAAATGTTGATTTAAATGTTTAATCTTCTCTGTAAGCAAGCTGTATACATGTTGTTAGAGGCCTTAATTTAGATTGTAATACACATAACATGGCATGATAAGGCCCCAATTTTTTCTACTGGTGCTCAGAAAAAAATGTACTATGAAGAGTACAAAGAGTATGCATGGCTACACCCTTGGGGTGAGATTGTTTCGGTAACTAGTAAACCATCTAATAATGAGAGGTGGAAGGCCAATAAGATGAAGTTTTTGGAGAAGCAGCTGATGTGAAACTGTATTGAAGGTGTTTGACATGCCAAGGAAAAGAGTAAAGATAATTTGGCCTTGAGTTTCTGCTTTGATTAACAGTATAAAGGAAATGTGGTAAGGCTGTTTCAGTGTTGTGGTGGAGTCAAAAACCATGTTGAGAAGGAGAGAGTAATTGGTTATCAAGAAGAAAGGTTAGGAGTTATTGATGGATACATTTTTCAAACACTTTGGAGAATGGATAGAGGACTGCTATGGAGCCATAGTTTGAGAGCTCAGTGGATGTGCCACCTTTCACTAGTCAGATTATGAAAGAGGCTTTCTGTAGGACACAGATGTGGTTTTCTGTTATGGATTTATTAATGAGGATGGATACTAGATAACTAATACTGCCAGCAGTTATACTGAGGTATTCAGCTGTCAAGATGTCAAGTGGCAAGTGTTGTGGGTTTCAATTTTTAATGTGCTTTTTGATGGTATATGTTTAGAGTTTTTTTTTTTTTTTTAAGTTGAGTTGGGGTGTGGAGTTGGTGGCCATGGGGGCTTGGTGAAGTAGATTGGGTTATTATTTGCAGATATGAGTAAGGTACAGGATATGAACATTTCACTGCTATTTCTTTGTTAATATCAGATGGGAAGGGGTTTGGAGTGGGTTTTCTGTCTTGTTTCAAGAGGCTGTTTAAGTTTTGCTAGAATCTTTTGAGATTTTTGTATGTGCAGCCTGGTTTGTAGAGTGAACACAATTTAAATCTCCTTTCACAGAAATAATGTGCCACAAGTCTGCCAGTCAGGTAAGTGGCTACTGAATGAAAAAGGTTGAATACCCATGTATATAAAATGAACTGAAAATTAATCAAGATCAGGTACAACAATCACACAACTCACATGAAACTCACATGGTATACAAAACATTATATAATAATGTAGCAATAAAAAAAGATCAAAACATCAGACAATACAAGATAATTTAAGAGTATGAGTTCTAATTACAGATTTGATGCTAATACAGAATGCAGGGGTGATTTACAGTTAAGGTCATTTGGCAGTAAATTTTGCATTGTTTTGATACAGTGTTTAGGTAAACCTCTTTAACATTTAACTTATCATACAAAAAAAAACATGTTTTTTAAATTTGAAAATACTTCCATGCTTAAACAAACAATTAGGTAGTTGACCTAGTTCTAATGATGCAGACATCTTCCTAGATTCTTTTGTGATAATTTACAAACTGTCTTACCATCAGAAATTGTTTCACAGTAAGAACATATAACAACATAAATCACTCCTACAGTGTTACAATCAGAATGACCTGAAGAAGCAAAGGATTTGTTCACGTGTTCAAATTCAATATGAGGCACTCCAACAGTAAGAGCAAGACCCACATATTTCTGCACTCTTAGTCAGTCCATCATTAGAAGAATCAGATTTCCTTTCCGAAATCCCTCAGACTGCTATTCTTTGTTGCAAAATACAAGCATAAAATTATGGGAGTACTGTATCTCTGATTAAAAACATTATTTCAATAGTTCCCAGTTTCTTTCTTATAGCTGACTGTAACCTTTTTTCTTTTATGTCCTTTTTTGTCACCATGCCTAACAACTATCAAGCCACCCTCCTATCAGCCCTACCTGTTTGTTCCCTCCATCCTATGTTTTCCTTTTGAATTATGCTTTTCCCCCTCAAAACATGCACACACACACACACACACACACACACACACACACACACACACACACACACACACACACACACACACACACACACACACACACAGCCTAAAAGGACTAATACAAGCTTGGGACCACCAAGCTCATGTTGTACATGTTTCTCCTTGCGTGGGAGAAGGTTAGCCAACTGATATCAACATCTCCCTCCCACCAGGATTAGCAAATGAGTGTAAACCTGTCACTTCCACCTCTTCTGTCCAGTTCTTCTAAAGCCTAAGTAGTTATTCAAACTTGGGTCAGCCGAGTTGTAGTCATGGCTTTATCCCTGTTTGCCACAGACAATTTAAATATATATATAAAAAATATATACCCACTTAACCTTTGGGTGTTTTTGAAATGGCAAATCTCATGCAATTAAACATGTGGGGCTTCATCCCTTCACTCCCCACTGTTTCTTAAAGATACTAATTCCATGGTTGGATGACCAAGGGTAAAAGACAAATCCTGCAGGGGCAGAAAAAAAGTGGCTGTATGTAGTGCAGCCTCAGAATACAGTGGTCATATGTAAAACATTTGAGAACTGCTCAGTATAGGACGTTGATATCAGGAGATTATAATCAATGGAATACTTTTCATAGGTTCATACTAGGCTGTTGACCAGACAGATCATTTGTAGACTAGCCTCAGGATCCCATTTCATAAGTACCTTACAACATGAGATAACTACTAATTTCATCTGTTTTCAATTAAGGTTTGGCAGGGTGGCAGACCATGGTCAATTTATGGTTTCACATCCATTCAGCCAAGTATGAAAAGTATCGGGGGGGGGTACTCATTATTCCTTAAAATAGGGATGCTTTGAGAGTAATATCTATATAACCAGCTGCTGTGGAAGTTTAGTTACTTTCAGTAGGTGTTTAAGGTGTTTTTCTTAGATCCTTTGAGGCTTTATCAATGATGCAGGGGTCCTCCTCAAGAGTCTGTAGGAAACATGAAACAGAAAAAAAATGATGTAAAGCAGTATTTGTAGTACAAGGAAGACATGCCCTTAAGTCTATTAGTGAGAAAATTCTTTGGTCTTTTGAGTTGAGTCGTATGTCAAACAAGTACACACCAAAATGGGCAATTATATTCTGATGAGGGAGTACCCTTCGATGAATAACCATAAAACCCATCCCTTCACCTAGATAATATACTCCTGATAATCAATCTGGCTATATAAAAGGATTCCATAATGACAGTGGGCACATGGTGATAAAAGGACAGTTAAAATAAAAAAATAACTACATTTTAGGCCCTCCCTGAGAATTTGGGAGTCAGGTGGACAGTTTCTAACAGCTCTCAGTTTGCAGTCATCCAGAAATATGGTCAGCCTCAGGCTCTTGATATCATCCTTGACATAAAAATAAATACTGACCAGAAGTGTCCTAAGAACAAGACCCTGAAAGATACCACTTGTAACAACTGTTTTCAGTGACAGTGTATCCCCCTGCACCACTAGTTTGTGTTCTGTAAGCAAATAGAAGATTTTCCATTAAAGAAGCAGGGAAATTTCCCATGTATCCTGCCACATTTCTTCTATTCTGTTCAATCACACATTCAGTCTCTTCAGAAGGGAGCCACAGGGCTGCCTGGTGTACATCATCAGCAAAAGTAAACAGATAAGTTAAATAAATATATTTAGGAAAATCTGAGGTTATTGCTCCCTTTTCAGTGTCGCATGGACAATGAGTAGTATCTTTGGATTTGCAAAGTGGAGTGGTGGTCCCCATTCTGAAAAACAGAAACAGGATGGTTTGGTCAATCAATAAAGAGAGAGCACACTACTCAGCCTGTCTGAAAAAGCTTACAGGGTATTGAGAATGAAGTTTTGCTGATAGCTGGGCCTTTGATTCAAAAAAAGAAATGTGAATTCCATTCTTGCCACAGAACAATGAATTTACGCTGTCCTTGTACAGATATTGAAAGAGTGACTGAAGTTTATTAGGGCTGTCTAAGTGTGTTTGTGGATCCAGAGAAGGCATATGAGCACATACCACAGGTGCTACAAGAATG